>NW_027397106.1:12502289-12507382 GCF_003265705.2 Callorhinus ursinus | reverse complement strand
CCACTCCAGCAACACTCAGTTTGTTTCCTGAGATTAAGAATTCCTCACATCAGTGAGGTCATATGATACATGTCTTTCTCTGATTGACTTATTTCACTCAGCATAACACCCTCCAGTTCCATCCATGTCATTGCAAATGGCAAGATCTCATTCCTTTTGATGGCTGCATAATATTCCATTGTATATATATACGACTTCTTCTTTATCCATTCCTCTGCCGATGGACATCTTGGCTCTTTCCATAGTTCGGCTATTGTGGACATTGCTGCTATAAACATTGGGGTGCACGTACCCCTTCGGGTCCCTACATTTGTATCTTTGTGGTAAATACCCAGTAGTGCAATTGCTGGATCGTAGGGTAGCTCTATTTTCAACTGTTTGAGGAACCTCCATACTGTTTTCCAGAGTGGCTGCACCAGCTTGCATTCCCACCAACAGTGTAGGAGGGTTCCCCTTTCTCCACATCCCCGCCAACATCTGTCGTTTCCTGACTTGTTAATTTTAGCCTTTCTGACTGGTGTGAGGTGGCATCTCATTGAGGTTTTGATTTGGATTTCCCTAATGCCGAGCGATGTTGAGCACTTTTTCATGTGTCTGTTGGCCATTTGGATGTCTTCTTTGGAAAAATGTCTGTTCATGTCTTCTGCCCATTTCTTGATTGGATCATTTGTTCCTTGGGTGTTGAGTTTGATAAGTTCTTTATAGATTTTGGATACTAGCCCTTTATCTGATATGTCATTTGCAAATACTTTCTCCCATTCTGTCAGTTGTCTTTTGGTTTTGTGGACTGTTTCTTTTGCTGTGCAAAAGCTTTTTATCTTGATGAAAATCCCAATAGTTCATTTTTGCCCTTGCTTCCCTTGCCTTTGGCGATGTTGCTAGGAAGAAGTTGCTGTAGCTGAGGTTGAAGAAGTTGCTACCTGTGTTCTCTTTTAGGATTTTGATGAACTCCTGTCTCACGTTTAGGTCTATCAACCATTTGGAGTCTATTTTTGTGTGTGGTGGAAGGAAATGGTCCAGTTTCATTCTTCTGCATGTGGCTGTCCAATTTTCCCAACACCATTTGTTGAAGAGACTGTCTTTTTGCCATTGGACATTCTTTCCTGCTTTGTCAAAGATAAGTTGACCATAGAGCTGAGGGTCCATTTCTGGGCTCTCTATTCTGTTCCACTGATCTATGTGTCTGTTTTTGTGCCAGTACCATACTGTCTTGATGATGACAGCTTTGTAATAGAGCTGGAAGTCCGGAATTGTGATGCCACCAGCTTTGCTTTTCTTTTTCAAGATTCCTCTGGCTATCCGGGGTCTCTTCTGGTTCCATACAAATTTTAGGATTATTTGTACCATTTCTTTGAAAAAAGTGGATGGTGGGGCGCCTGGGTGGCTCAGTTGGTTAAGCGACTGCCTTCGGCTCAGGTCATGATCCTGGAGTCCCGGGATCGAGTCCCGCATCGGGCTCCCTGCTCAGCAGGGAGTCTGCTTCTCCCTGTGACCCTTCCCCCTCTCATGTGCTCGCTCTCTCTCTCATTCTCTCTCTCAAATAAATAAATAAAATTCTTTAAAAAAAAAAGTGGATGGTATTTTGATGGGGATTGCATTGAATGTGTAGATTGCTCTAGGTAGCATTGACATCTTCACAATGTTCGTTCTCCCAATCCATGAGCATGGAACGTTTTTCCATTTCTTTGTGTCTTCTTCAATTTCTTTCATGAGTATTTTATAGTTTTCTGAGTACAGATCCTTTGCCTCTTTGGTTAGATTTATTCCTAGGTATCTTACGGTTTTGGGTGCAATTGTAAATGGGATCGACTCTTGATTTGTCTCTCTTCTGTCTTGTTGTTGGTGTATAGGAATGCCACTGATTTCTGTGCATTGATTTTATATCCTGCCACTTGACTGAATTCCTGTATGAGTTCTAGCAGTTTTGGGGTGGAGTCTTTTGGGTTTTGCACATACAGTATCATATCATCTGCAAAGAGTGAGAGTTCGACTTCCTCCTTGCCGATTTGGATGCCTTTGATTTCTTTTTGTTGTCTGATTGCTGTGGCTAGGACTTCTAATACTATGTTGAATAGCAGTGGTGATAGTGGACATCCCTGCCGCGTTCCTGACCTTAGGGGGAAAGCTCTCAGCTTTTCCCCATTGAGAAGGATATTTGCTGTGGGTTTTTCGTAGATGGCTTTTATGATATTGAGGTATGTACCCTCTATCCCTATACTCTGAAGAGTTTTGATCAAGAAAGGATGCTGTACTTTGTCAAATGCTTTTTCTGCATCTATTGAGAGGATCATATGATTCTTGTTCTTTCTTTTGTTAATGTATCACGTTGATTGTTTTGCGGATGTTGAACCAGCCTTGCAGGCCAGGGATAAATCCCACTTGGTCGTGGTGAATAATCCTTTTAATGTACTGTTGGATCCTATTGGCTAGTATTTTGGTGAGAATTTCTGCATCCATGTTCATCAAGGATATCGGTCTGTAATTCTCCTTTTTGATGGGGTCTTTGTCTGGTTTTGGGATCAGGGTAATGCTGGCCTCATAAAATGAGTTTGGAAGTTTTCCTTTCATTTCTATTTTTTGGAACAGTTTCAGGAGAATAGGTATTAATTCTTCTTTAAATGTCTGATAGAATTCCCCTGGGAAGCCATCTGGCCGTGGGCTTTTGTTTCTTGGGAGATTTTTGATGACTGCTTCAATTTCCTTAGTGGCTATAGGTCTGTTCAGGTTTTCTATTTCTTCCTGGTTCAGTTTTGGTAGTTGATACATCTCTAGGAATGCACCCATTTCTTCCAGGTTATCTAATTTTCTGGCATAGAGTTGCTCATAATATGTTCTTATAATTGTTTGTATTTCTTTGGTGTTGGTTGTGATCTCTCCTCTTTCATTCATGATTTTGTAGATTTGGGTCCTTTCTCTTTTTGATAAGTCTGGCCAGGGGTTTATCAATCTTGTTAATTCTTTCAAAGAACCAGCTCCTAGTTTCGTTGATCTGTTCTACTGTTCTTTTCGTTTCTAGTTCATTGATTTCTGCTCTGATCTTTATTATTTCTCTTCTCCTGCTGGGTTTAGGCTTTCTTTGCTGTTTTTTCTCTAGCTCCTTTAGGTGTAGGGTTAGATTGTGTATTTGAGACCTTTCTTGTTTCTTGAGAAAGGCTTGTATTGCTTATATACTTTCCTCTCAGGACTGCCTTTGTTGTATCCCAAAATTTTGAACAGTTGTGTTTTCATTTTCATTGGTTTCCATGAATTTTTTTAATTCTTCTTTAATTTCCTAGTTGACCCATTCATTCTTTAGTAGGATGCTCTTTAGCCTCCATGTATTTGAGTTCTTTCCGACTTTTCTCTTGTGATTGAGTTCTAGTTTCAAATCATTGTGGTCTGAAGATAGGCACGGAATAATCCCAATCTTTTGGTACCAGTTGAGACCTGATTTGTGACCTAGGATGTGATCAGTTCTGGAGAATGTTCCATGGGCACTGGAGAAGAATGTGTATTCCGTTGCTTTGGGATGGAATGTTCCGAATATGTCTGTGAAGTCCATTTGGTCCAGTGTGTCATTTAAAGTCTTTATTTCCTTGTTGATCTTTTGCTTAGATGATCTGTCCATTTCAGTCAGGGGGGTGTTAAAGTCCCCCACTATTATTTTATTGTTGTCAATGTGTTTCTTCGCTTTTGTTATTAATTGCCTTATATAATTGGCTGCTCCCATGTTAGGAGCATAGATATTTACAATGGTTAGATCTTCTTGTTGGATAGACCCTTTAAGTAGGATAAAGTGTCCTTCCTCATCTCTTATTACAGTCTTTGTTTTAAAATCTAATTTGTCTGATATAAGGATTGCCACCCCAGCTTTCTTTTGGTGTCCATTAGCATGGTAAATGGTTTTCCACCCCCTCACTTTCAATCTGGGGGTGTCTTTGGGTCTAAAATGAGTCTCCTGCAGACAGCATATTGATGGGTCTTGTCTTTTAATCCAGTCTGATAGCCTGTGTCTTTTGATTGGGGCATTTAGCCCATTTACATTCAGGGTAACTATTGAAAGATATGAATTTAGTGCCATTGTATTGCCTGTAAGGTGACTATTACTGTATATTGTCTGTGTTCCTTTCTGATCTATGCTGCTTTTAGGCTTTTTCTTTGCTTAGAGGACCCCTTTCAATATTTCTTGGAGGGCTGGTTTCGTGTTTTCAAATTCCTTTAGTTTTTGTTTGTTCTGGAAGCTTTTGATCTCTCCTTCTGTTTTCAATGACAGCCTAGCTGGATATAGTATTCTTGGCTGCATATTTTTCTCGTTCAGTGCTCTGAAGATATCATGCCAGTCCTTTCTGGCCTGCCAGGTCTCTGTGGATAGGTCTGTTGCCAATCTAATATTTCTACCATTGTAGGTTACATATCTCTTCTCCCGAGCTGCCCTCAGGATTTTCTCTTTGTCTCTGAGACTCGTAAGTTTTACTATTAGATGTCAGGGTGTTGACCTATTATTATTGATTTTGAGAGGGGTTCTCTGTGCCTCCTGGATTTTGATGCCTGTTTCCTTCCTCACATTAGGGAAGTTCTCTGCTATTATTTGCTCCATTATACCTTCTTCCCCTCTCTCTCTTTCTTCTTCTTCTGGGATCCCAATTATTCTAATGTTGTTTCATCTTATCGTATCACTTATCTCTCGAATTCTGCCCTCGTGATCCTGTAGTTGTTTCTCTCTCTTTTTCTCAGCCTCTTTGTTTTCCATCATTTGGTCTTCTATATAACTGATTCTCTCTTCTGCCTCATTTATCCTAGCAGTTAGTGCCCCCATTTTTGATTGCACCTCATGAATAGCCTTTTTGATTTCGACTTGGTTAGATTTTAGTTCTTTTATTTCTCCAGAAAGGGTTTCTCTAATAACTTCCATGCTTTTTTCAAGCCCAGCTAGTATCTTTAAAGTCATGATTCTGAACTCTAGGTCCGACATCGTACTAATGTCCATATTGAGTAGGTCCCTGGCTGACGGTACTACCTCTTGTTCTTTTTGCTGAGGTGATTTTTTTCGTCATGTCATTTTGTCCAGAGGAGAATAGATGAATGAGAGAACAAAATGCTAACAGGTTAACAAC
>NW_027397106.1:12426602-12501889 GCF_003265705.2 Callorhinus ursinus | reverse complement strand
TGGGGGAGGGGCCTGTTGCCGTGGTTCTCAAATGTCTTTGCCGGAGGCTGAATTGCCCCGCCTTTGTAGGTCGGGGCTAAGCAAGCTGCTGGGGTTTGCTCTCAGGAGCTTTTGTTCCTGCAAGCTCTCAGTACAGCTTTGGAGGACCAAGGCGAAAATGGTGGCCTCCCAATCTCCACCCGAAGGAGCTGAGAACTCGGGCCCCGCTCCTCAGTACGCCCCCAGAGAAAAGCAGTCACTCCCGTCTCCCTCGTCTCCGGCGCACTCCGTGCTCACCCGGCCTGTGACCGAGCGTTTCTATCTCTGGCACCCGACCCCGTGTGGAGTCTCCAAATCCAGGAGATCCCTGCGGTGCGCTCCCGCGCCGCTCCTCCCAGGGGAGAAAGGGGATTCTCCCCAGCTCTGCCGCTTGTTGGGTCCCTGCTGGAGGAGCAATGGCCCGACTTCCAGTAAGTGGTCGTTTCTCTGTTCAGGGAGTTGTTGCTACTCTCCTCTTGGATCTCCTATTGAGTTCGTAGATGTTCAGAATGGTTTGATCCCTATTCAGCTGAATTCCTTAGACCAGACAAATCTAGGTCTCCTACTCCTCTGCCATCTTGCTCCGCCCCCCAGACTGGGTGGCTTAAACAACAGATTTTATTTTCTCAGGTTCTGGAGGCTAAAGTCTAGTATCAAGGTATGGGCAGGGTTGGTTTTTTCTGAGGGTCTCTCCTCTTAGCTTTGAATGGCCACCATCTTTCTGTGTCTTCATGTGGTCTTTCTTCTGTGTGTGTTTGTATCCTGATCTCTTCTTAGAGGGACACCAGTCATATTGACTAAGGGCCCACCCAATAACATAATTTATCTCTTTAAAGTCCCTATTTTCAAATGCGTCCATATTCTGAGATGCTGTCACCCAGGGCTCCAACATATGAATTTGATGGGGACACATTCAGCCAATAAAGAGTCCTCAATGCTTAGAGCAATAGGACATAGGACAGCACTCGGTAGATGAGTACGTGTTTGAAAGAATAAACAAAGAGAAGCTGATGTCAGAAGCTGACTTGGATCGTATGTACAACTATGGCAAGGGAGTGCATGCTACATAGGCATTCAGTTCTGTAGTCCCCAGACATAAGAGAATGGAATGAGGAAAAGGTAGTAGAAGAGACTAGGCAGTTCAGAAAGAATTTGGGCACAAGTCAAGAAGGTCTATTCACAGTAGATATTTCAGCCTTGATACTAGTTAAATGTGAGTATTTTCGACTACTCAAACCATAACTGGAAGGAAACAAAATGCTGTAGAGAAAAGCATCTGCTAACCCAGAGGGTCCATCTTCCTACATACTCTGCCTGGAATCTAATTATAGCTGAGGCGATGTTGTGCATCTGCATGTTGTTTTCCTTGTGGGCACTCTAGAAGACCACACTTCTCCATTGCCCTGGCATATATGTGGACTATATGACTGCATTCTGTCAAGGGAATAGAAATGGAAATACTACTACTTATAGACCTGGCCATAAAACATCCAGGCAGTTGTCCCTGTGTGCATGCTCACTGTCTCTCTCTCTTTTCTCACCTGCATATATGCCAGAAAGCAAAGAATAACAAAATGGTGAACCACATACTAGAAGCTCAGATTCCAGAGTCACTGCTTGGAGAAAAGCTTCCCAGGAGGAATTTTGGACAGGGAGCATCACTTCAGACTTTACATGATCAAGAAACAAACATTTTATAATATTAAGCTGCTGGAATTTGAAGGTTGTTTGTCAAAGCATTTACTCATTCTAATACAGAAATTGGTACTTTGAAATGATGTTCTACAATAACAAATATATTGCATCAACTTAGTGGTCAGGGGACATAGTAAGGAAGCTGACAACCGAGGCTGAGAGATGGTCATTCTTATTATTCAGGGGCAAAATATTGCCCCCCATTTGGAAAGCAGAACATATATCAACATCTCTAAAAGGTTGAAAAACAGAACTTTATTGGTCTGTGTTGGAGTGTGGTGATGGGTGAACTCTTCCTGTGCACGGACACTTGATAAAATTACAAGTTCAAATGGTTTTAGTGAGGAAATGACAAGACGCCATGCTTCTAGTGGGTTAAAGAACAAAGGGAAGGTGAAGTCAAGAGAATTTCTGTTCCCAGAAGCCCAGAATCATCAATCCTTTATGGTCTTGGTGATCATCCCAATTTTATACTATGGGTGAAGAAAACTTAAGTTTGTTTCTTAGCGTAATACACCAACTGATAGTAGAGACGGAACGAGAAATCAGAATTCCTGAGTTTTAGTTCAGTTCACGTGTTACTGTAGAACAAATACAACAGCAGTGGCTATGCTGTTATTCCAGTTCACAGATGAGAAGAGGAAACAGACACTCAGAGACCAGAAACTTGATCAGATTTTGAACCTGGGCCAACCAACTCCAACTTTCATGATTTCAGCCACTATACAATAATGCCTTAATACCTCTCCTATAATATCAGAATAATGGAGACCGTGTTTTTCTTAGGCATTATTCAGGACGCTTGGTTTGAAAAATAGCACCATATTAAGGAAGAAAATAAGGACAAATCTTGTTTATGCAATCATTGTGACTATTCATTGCTCCCTTTTCCAGTGTGTAAAAAAGTTGTGCTATTATTTTGAGGGAAAATAATATAAACTACATGTATTCCTTTTTTTATCAAGAAATAGTACATTAATCTTTGAACTTATACTGTCAATCTGATGAATTTTTACTACCACAATTTGCAGAGGTATTTACCATTTTAACTTTTAAAGCTAAATAAAGACAGTTGTGATTTCAGTCTGTAAACAGGAAGAATAACATCTTAATGTTTTAAGCTCTAGGTCGTTGTGCAATAAATTGAGAGGAAGAAAGCTAAAAACAAAAGCTCTGAAAGCAATGATGTGCAAAGAATTTTGGGGTTCAGATTTGGGGCTATGATTCATTTTATATTGTGATTATTTTTCTGACACCATATACATTACCTTTATTTTTATTTTTTTAAAGATTCATTTATTTGAGAGAGAGAGAGTGCGCAGGGAGGGACAGAGGGAGAGGAAGAGAGAATCTCAAGCAGACTTCTCACTGAGCTCAGAGCCCAACTCAGGGCTCAATCCCATGACCCTGAGATCATGACCTGACCCAAAGCCAAGAGTCAGATGCTCAACTGACTGTGTCACCCAGGAACCCCTACATTACTTTTAAATAAAATACTTTTAACCATGGAAAGTTATATTACAATTAAGTATATTCAGATGCTTTTGCAGTACTTTTGCAATTTAGCTAAAAGAACCACAAATAAAAACAAAACTAAACTAATTTCCCTGTCTCTTCTTTCTGGATCGACATGGATGATTCATTGCTGTAACGTGTTGAGAGACAACTGAGTGTGGGGACAAGGGACCCAGAAACTTTACCCCTTACCTCCCAGTTGGGAATCAGTACAAACCCTTGACATTCCTCTAATTGATTTTTATGTATCCATCTTCTCAGCTTTTTATGGATATTAAGTGTAAGAGCTATTAAGGTGTTTTAGGATTTGGGATCTCAGAATTTCATTTGCCTCCTGCTTTCTCCTGCCTTTCTGGGCTGTTGCAGAGCCAGGCACCCATGGGGCAGGTAACCGCTGTCAACAGCACACTCCTGCCTCCACTTGGCTGCTTTTCCTACTTTTATTTCTCTGGGCATTCCTGTTGGTCCTCAGTTTACCCGTTCTGGGTCTCTTTCTCTTAGGACTTGGTTAAATGCTGCCTTAACATTTGAGCTGGTCATTTGACATTATGGTTCTTAACATGAAGACTTTGAAATTTTTTGAACAATGCTGTATGTCATATGCTATTATATATGCATTATAACAGACTTTTCTATAACCCACTCACTCACCAACCTCATGGCTGTTCTCAAGTTCCTTGGTGAGCGTGTGCCTGACCACCTCTTTAATTGCATCTCTCTACTGCAGATACTCCCTGCCCTCTATTACCTACTATTTCTCTCCATAGCTCTAGTACCTCCTAATTCACTGCACAGTGTTCCTACCTATTTATTTCCTGTCTATGCCCTACTGAATCAAAAGTTCCTTGAGTGTATGTTTTTTGTTTGTTTCTTTTTGTTTTTCATCCACTGCTAAGAACTCCAGAGCTTGGAATAGGGACTGATACCTAGTAGCTGTTTGATAAATTTAGTTGAAGTAACAATGAATTATGGGGACACATGATTTTCATTGTATTCCAAAAAGAGAATTTTGTTCAGTCAAGTGGTAGTCAGAAGTAATTCTGATTTGGTCTGAGGTTTATTCTGAGTATCTCAGATCAAAGTGCTCAGATCCCAAGTGATTTTGAGTAACTCCATTGCTTCTTCTTGTTTTTGTTTGTTTGTTTGGTTTGTTTGTTTTTAATTTTTATTTGACAGCGAGAGAGGGAACGCAAGCAGGGGGAGTGGGAGAGGGAGAAGCAGGCTTCCTGCCAAGCAGGGAGCCCGATGCAGGACTTGATCCCAGGACCCGGGGATCATGACCTGAGCCAAAGGCGGACGGTTAACGACTGAGCCACCCAGGCACCCCACTTCTTCTTGTTTTGCCAGGGCCAATAAGTAATTTGCAAATGACCTATCCAGCTGCAAACTGGGATATCAAAGTCATCAGGATTATAGTGTGTGTGTGTGTATGTGTGTGTATGTGTGTGTATATATAAATATATAAAAATATATATATAAATATACATATATGCCAGAAGTAGAGATAGAAAGGAAAAGCAAAAGACATGTCTTAAACAAAAATTGTCTTAAACAAACAAACACCTATACACACATACATATACATACAGCATACTACATCATGTGTACATTGTTAAGAGTTGATTCTATGTCTTATATACTAAAAGTAGCTTTCAGAAAAGATATTTACTAGTACTATTTTAATAACAGATTAAACTATAAAAGAAAAGATCTTTGATATTATCCATGATACAAATAAAATAATATGAGGGAAAAACAGTCATCTAAATTGAACTAATTTGGAGCCAAAAAGACTGAACTCTATATCCACTTATTAACAAAAGTTATGAACAGCCCTCTTCAGAATCTACCAGAGACTAATGAAGATGTTTTCAAGTGTTTTTCTAATCAGATGAACAGGGGTAGCCATTTATCAGTATATCACTATTATGTCATCATAATTATCTTAAGGCACAGAAGGAAAATGCATAAGGGTTTCTTTAGGCTGAAGGTTAATTTTAATTAAGTATCAGGGCATGAGTCAGACTTTCTGACTACAGAGTAATTTTTGTACTGCTCTGAGAATTTGTGAGCATTCAAGAAAGTTCATAACAGCGTTAGTGTTATATGAATAGTCTGTTTAAGTTGGATATAATAGGTCAAAAAAAAAAGAACCCAAAACAAAAATGTGACTCTAGTCTTGGATTTTGAAAGGCTCTTTGCCAGAAAAAGAGAATGTGCAGTGGGTTAGAGTGTTACTTGGGGGGGAAGTCCCAGGAGAATTTTGTCTTCCTAAATAGAAAAAAGCTACTTTTGTTCAGGATCTATACACTCAAGGGGCTATGACGCTCTGATTTTTTATGAATCAGACAACTGTAATTTCATTGACAAGTATAAGCATGAATTTTCTTAAAAAGAAAACAAAGTTGGTTGAGCTTCTTTTGAGTACCTTCAGGAACTGATGTCCCTTAACACTTCATTGAATGATTTCTATGAAAGCTAATATATCAAATAAAATGAAGTGATTTTCTTAATATTTTTGTGTTTACATGTGGAGCAAATGAATTTTTTCCATGGAGATGATTTCACAGAGTTTAAAAATTAGACAGAAGGAGCATTATGCTGGAGTATCAGCCAGGCGGGGCCTAATACTCCAAACCTTAAAGAATTCTGAAAAATTCAGATGACATTCTTCTCTTTTCCAGTAATATAAATTTCTCCCCTGAATTAGAAGTAAACCTATTACCTCAGCCAAATCCCACCTCATGCAGTGCTTTCTGATTTCCCCCACATGATCTCCCGTAATGTCTACCCTGATAAACTGAGATGGATAAAAGTTACATAACCACAAATGTCAGATTCAAGATCAGGACCAGAATTCCTTGTGCTTTGTTATGGTCTATTATATCTGCTTTCTTATTTTAGAGCAGATATTCTTTTCAAGGAAGTGTGAGGAGCCGGTTATAATTATACACCACCTTGAAATTGCCAGAACTAGGCTGCACTTAGACTGTGACCTTTTCCGTGTCTTATTCCCTATCTGCTATTTCAGGGTGCAGGAATAGATGCAGTTCTGCTACCTACTTTCATCGAGTTTCACAATATGCTTTAAGAACCCATGCCCACTAGGACCATTGTCTTGGGATTTTCATTTGTAACCCTCTCCTGCTGGGCGTCAGAAGCCTTGGGTCATTCCCAGAGCTTGAGACCTGACAGACCTCCCATTTTAACAACTTTTCCTCAGGGTCCTAGGTGAGGCCAGTGACATTCTCTGCCATTTCTCACTAGGAGGACAGCCTCTTTTTTTCAGGCTGGAAGCTCAGGCATGATCCAACTTTACATTTTTTAAAGGCATGATAATTTTGGTTATGCATAAAATTGGTGCACTCCATGGTTGTAAGCAAGTTTCCACAAGTGGTTTTTTGGCAGAAACAGTTCGTGACCTGGTTTTTATTGCTCTGCCAGCAATCAAATTACTACAACTACTACAACTCAACAATAATTGATTTTCAAAATCATCCCTGTATCTCCTGAAGGCCAGAAATCACAAATCCAATCATATTTTTTAACAGAGTAGAGATTGCTGCTGAGGGGAGCACTGTGTCAGCCCAGCTCAAAGTGAGAACCCGTGTGGCTTAGGTTGACCAGCTAGAGTACATATGCTCTTCCAGTTCTGGCTGAGGGATAGGGCACATCCCACGTACAGGTAGGGAGCTTTAGGCCACTCTGCATTAGAGGACACATATATCATGATTTTATCAATTGCAATTTTTTTTATCCCTGCCTGCCATGTCGGAACCTCTCCTCATCATTGGATTGTGCCCAGGCAACAGAGCTGTAATGAATATTAGCCTGAAGAACACATATTAGGGAAGTATATCTTCCCTATAAAATCAAAAATTGAAACCATCAAATGTATTCCCAAGGGGTTATTTGTGATGTTTAAGTTATCACTTTCCTGGATTATTTTTACTTCTTTTTTCTTCCATTGGCATATCGCTAAAAAAACTTTATCATTGCTGATAAGTTATAAATGCAGGCAGCTTTTTAAAATAAGGATGGCGCGTTGTTACAATAGAGTGGAACAAACCATGTCCTATCCTGCCATCCTTGGAAATGGTAGATTCGAGTAAAGTGTATTTCATTTCTATCAGTAGACTTGAAAACTCTTTATCTTTTTCAAAGTTATTTGTATTTAAATTGTTCTTATTTTACACATTTTCAGAAAAGTAGATTTTTGTCTTTCATTTCCAACTTTTGTACCTGGTTTTATTCATCATAGTCAGATATGGTAGTTCTGTTATTTTAACACATAGCTAGTCTTTTACCCAGGAGACAGGAAAATTTGTATTTCAGCCACTCTTTATTTTGTCTTTGAGCTGTCTAATTCCTCCAGTGTAAGATTAATTTAAAGTAATTCCTGTCACCTCCCTTGCAGTTTAATGGAGTGTGTAGATGCTTGTGTATCATATGTATGTGTTTTTAAAAAGAAATATTGAGGAGACATAGAACAGAAATCCACTCGTGAGCTCACATTGCTTCCTTTAGTTGTACATTCATCTTAAATGAAAAACACTGATTAGGGCTGAGCAGATACAGAGAGTTAGGAGCTGATTTGGACTTGATAAGCCTTTGAGAAAGCAGACTGCTCTATTATCATTAATGGGTTTTGTAAATTTCTCGGTTGCTTTTTTCAGGGTTTTTACTAGGGAAAAATATATGGATGTTGAAATTGCCTTTGTGTTGTCAGCTTTAAAAACTCATTTGTTGGCGTTTACATTGCCTAATTTGCCAATGACACCATTTGTTGCGGAAAGGTAAATGTAACAGCAAAAAAGGAAAATGTAACAGCAAAAAAATCCCTGCAAGATAAGATAGGTAACTTGTTGGTCTATTTAATTTGACTCCCCTGGTGTCAGAGTGATGGTAGCATGCAAATAGGTTTCCCTGGAGGTATAATTATTCCAGAGTGATGGTTTTTCCTGATCACGTATGGTATCTTTTTTTTAGACTTTATGAGAATTTACTTAATGACTTTGGCTGTTCAAAAATCATATTAATTTAGGTTTTTTGGTTTATTTCTTTTTTGTTCCTGAATAATATATGAGAGAAAAGCCTGAAGCTATGATTGCATGGACCCCATCCCTAGTTTGCTATATGACAGTGATCAATTCTCATACTTATGGAGGTGTGATTTCCTTGTTTGTCATTTGACAAAATCTAGTTGCTAGACTAGATCTTGAATTAGGGTCAGTTCTAGTAGCAAAAATTTATGATTCCATGGAAAGCAAACTGAAAACTCTTAGCATTTAAGTTATGCTGAGAAGGGCAGAATAAAGGAACATTTCTAAAATATTGCTTATAATGAAGTTAAAGAAGTTTATGAAATTTAAAAATCAATGAATTATGGTTGTTTTAGCAAGGGAATGTGTTTATATTATTTCTTTGTTTCTTAACACAGACATAAACATTCTGACCATTTCTAAAAGGCTGTTTTTAGAAAAATATAGAGGTGTGTTACAGAATGCCATCTGCAGCAGCAAACCTGCTGTAGATTACAGATTGATCAGGGAACATCATGTTTTGTTCTGTTTTTAAAGTTTTTTTTTATTTATTAGAGAGAGAGCAGAGCTAGCGAGAAGGAACATGAATGGGGGGAGGGGCAGAGGGAGAAGACTCCCTGCTGAGCAGGAAGCCCGATGCAGGCGGGGGGGGGGGGGCTCGATCCTAGGACCCCAAGATCATGACCTGAGCCAAAGGCAGACACTTACCCGACTGAGCCACCCAGACGCCCAGAGAACTGTGTTCAAATTAAGAAACGTGTTCAAATTACATTCCTAAGTTTAATGAAGTGCTGTCTTCATACACTATTGCTGAAGACTTACTTTCATAATAAAGCAGATATAAATTGATGCCCAGGTAGTCTTACCTGTCCCTTTGCATAGGATCATAAAGAGGGAGAGTACATTACTATATGCTCTTTGATTCACTCTGCCCTGAATGTAAAGTATGAAAAAGACCCCTTTGTTATTTTCCTATATGCCATTTTTGAATATGTGAGGGGGTGTTCATTAGCTGTATTATCAAGTCCTAGAATTTAACAAGTCATTTCACAGTCTTTAGCTTCTAGATGAAGGTACTCCTATCCTACATGTTTGGCACATGGGGGAGATGCATAGCAAAGAAGTGTATATCAAGATCTTGCAAAGACCCCTTCTCTGACTGGACTCCATTATTGAGAAATGTCGCTTCTTGATTAATAGAATCCTCAAGAAGCCAAATATTGAGCACCCTAGGAAAGCATTTGCTTGATAATATATCTTGATATTTTCCTTTTGAAACTCATTATATGGCTGTCTATAATTTCGTTATAAAACAAATATTTTAAAGTATTTAAAACATTTGTGTAATTATATTAACATGTAATAGGTATATTGATGTAGTAAATATATAATTAGGGTGGCTAATACTGTCACCTTATTTTCCAAAATTATTTTGGCGAGTATTGAGACCTGTAATCTTTGCTTTCAAAAGATTTAGATCTTATATAGAGTAATTTCTCTGAATGTATATAATTGATAGTCTCATGTAAATTATGAATATGAGAAGCCAGGATTAAGACAAAATTCAAAACCTTTGGTCAGAAAAACCATCTTAGGAAAGTTTAAGTATTCTTCAAGATGGAGAATTCCAGGTCCTAGGCATAGGGTATGGGTGGGTACCACTTATGAAGAAGGACCTTTGTAACCACAATGTGGAAGAACTGTTGTGGGAAGTATTAAATTTCCTCTTTATCCAAAAAATGTAGGCATCTTATTAGAAAGAGAGTTTACTGGTGGTTTCTGGATTTCTGGGATGAAGAATATACATAGGAAGCCTTCGAGGTTCACCTGTATGTGTATTCATGTCTCAAGTTTTCTTTTGGGTTGCTCTTTAGTTGTTATATAAAAGTGCCCTTTACAAGCTGATTGGATCAGAGCTGTGTTTTCTAGCTCACTGAATCTCCTGAAATTGGAGATGGTTATTTAACCCTATGACAGATGGAGACAGCCTGTCTCAGCCTTCAAAGATGAAATGTGAATGAGCACAAGTGAGTAAATATGAGACTAATTGAAGTGAACCGACAGAGAGACTGAGGAAGGATACATTCCAGGCACTCCTCAGACCCCAGCTTTGAAGCCAGCCACCAGTCTGTGTAAGTGACCCCACTAACCTACACCAGAAAGGGTTGGAAGGTTACCTAAACACACAGTCCTTTATAACTCTATTAGAAACACCTTTAGGTATTAGTATCCCTAAATATGTCTGGTCTGTCTTATCAATTATAAAGTAAGAATTTAGGAAAACTGCTTTTTTAGATGATCATGATAACTTTATTTTGTTCAGATATAAACTTTAAGTGTAGTACAACCAAATAGTAACACTTTGACTTGACAGCAGTGGTGATATTTCAAGCCCTACCACCTTCTCACCTGAAGTATTAGTATGACATTTTGTTCCTTTTGCAGCAATATTCACCTCCTGGGAAAATAAGTAAAGGACAAATAATGAAATGAAATAGAAAACAATGTGGGTTCAAAGTCCAGCTTTATAAATTATAGCATTTCATAAAAATATTAGATCAACAAAGAAGAGAAACAATTGTGTTAACCAGAGCCACAAATTCAAACTGCTTAGAAGGGCCAGAAAGAGGGGTGCCTGGGTGGCTCAGTTGGTTAAGCGGCTGCCTTCAGCTCAGGTCATGATCCCGGGGTCCTGGGATCGAGCCCAGCATCGGGCTCCCTGCTCAGCTGGGAGCCTGCTTCTCCCTCTTCCTCTGCCTCTCCCCCTGCTTGTGAACTCTCTTCTCTCTCTTTCTCTGTCAAATAAATAAATAAAATCTTCAAAAAAAAAGAAGAAGGGCTAGAAAGATTCCACACCGGGGTAAACTCATTTGCACACACTGTGCATATGAATGGTGAGGATTGTGGGAGACACACGTGGTCCTTTTGTTAAAAGTAAAACTCAATTATTTTACCAGCAAAAATGAGTTTATTTGGAAATAACAGAATTGTAATTCAGGACATGCAAGCTACGGCAAAGCCATAGGCAAGTCCCACAAACAAAGGAAAGGAACATTATTTTATGGAGAAGGAGGAAGAAGTTGGGAGGGGTTGTTTTGACTGAAAGTCCGCTGGAGAAAAAGCGAGAGCTCCTGGTGATGACGGTTTCTCATTGGCTGAGTTGCAGGGATAGTTAATTTTTTGTAAGAGATACAACTCACATCTTTTCATTGTAATTGACCATTCTTTCCTCCTGGTGACTCTTCTGTCGGGGTCTGTAACTGACAGTTCTTTCTGTAATTGTTGTTGAGTGATATGCTCCTCCGTATAACCCCCTAATTCCACTTTAATGAGGTTTCTCTTTTTTAATTTCCACATTCTAGAAATCTGTGGGCCCAGAAATGGTAGAGTATTGTTTTTTCAAGAAACAGAGATATCTAAATTTGTAGGTAAAACATATCAATTTTTAAGTGTTGGTTCAAAATTTTTAAAAACCCTCTATGGGCCAAACTACATCTATACATAGTTTCAAGGGCTACTTGGCCTTCAGGACACCAGTTTGAAAGTTCTGATCAAATGTATAAATAAGCACAAACTTAAAGCTTTGTGTATAGTAGGCACTCCAAAAAATATTTGTTTAACCAATCTGAATATAGCCAGGCATCAGAGTTTCAGGATCTCATTTTCAGAGGCAGAACACTCATTTTGTTTCATTATTGAACTTTTAAAAATCAAAGTAAACTACATTAGATATATTCAGCTATGTAAGTTATTAACTTAGCCAAATTTCAGGAATCAATATTCATCTTAATGAAAATAAACTGTAAATTAATTTGAAATAGTTTTTCACAATCCGATTCACCCACATTTATTGTCTCCACATTAAAAGGCACTGAAGAGGTGATTAAAACACGGTTCCAAACCAAAGTTGTTTGCAATCCAGTAGATGAGATAGACAAGCTTTAATATAAGGCAGATAAAAGCAATGTACAAATGTCATAAGAGAGAAAAAAATGATTTCCTTTGTGCCTTCACAGTACAAAGGAAGGGAAGATGGATTCTTCGCAGAGATCAAAGATCGAGGCGTCCTAAGGAAGTGGCATTTCAGATGTATCTGAGAGAGTGAGTGAGACATTGCAGAATTGGGGAGGTGGGAGATGGTATCCCAATCCTCGGCTGAGCATGGTACATGGTCTGGCATGGCGGGAGCACAGAGGGACCAGTGTGGAGGTGAGGTGGCAGGCTGAGCTGGAACAGGATTAGAGAGAGCCTTGGGCATTGTAATGGCATGTTTGAGGATTTTATCATGTAGATAGAAAAGATCGATGAAAGGATTTTTAATAGATACGGTCTCTTTTTACAAGCAAATGCTGAGGCATAGTAAAACATGGACTAGAGATGAAGGAAAAATGACCAAAAGCAAAGAGATCAGTTAGGAGGTGATTTCAATAGTGTGGACAACAGAAAATGAAGCTTGAGCTGTGGGGGCAGTAGGGATTGAGAGACGATGGATTGGGGTTCATACTAGATGACAGTCCAGGGAAAGTTTTTTTCTTTCTTGCCAACACTGTGAGTGAAATAATTTGACCTAGATCTTGGTTTTTGTATTCTCTATCAGTGCATCATTCTCTCTGAATTTCAGCATAACCAGCATAATAAAGGAGAAATGAGAAGACAATGGGTATTTAGATTTTCCTACAGAGTCAAAAACAATTTCTATTTTCAGTTTCTGGGTTTATTTTATTTTATAAATGGGATTGATTGAGGAAAGGGACAGAAAAGATAGAAAATGTTCTGTTTCTATTATATGCTCTAAAGGTAGAGGGCTGATATGATTTCAGATGCATACACAGGTAAAAGTTACAATAAATGAGAACACAGTTTACAAACGCAGAGATGAGGAGCGTTAGAATTCCCAAACAAACTTGCATTGTTGGAAAGAAGAAACATGAAAATGAAAAGAGACAACATCATCTTATAAATATCATACCTTCTTGGTGATGGTGTCCCCTTGTAGGCACTTAGGAAAATGGAAATCAAGACCTTTCAAATGAACAAAGTGTACAATCCAGAGATGGCTGATGAAAGAATTATTCATAATACCCTCAAAAAAATCTATTTCCTGTTTTTTTCCTTATGAAATGGAAGTATGAAACGTCTGGTCAAATTAAGATCACTGAAGATAGACATCATAGAGCAGATATCTTTATGGATCATATTCTCATTTGACCCTATTAATTGCTATAGATGTTCAAATAAATGCCCCAACTAAAATGTTTCATAATGTTATTACTAGTATATGTTCCTTTCTAACATGTGCTAATTTAATTTAATGCTTCAGGACACAAAACTGTCACCTGTTCCCTTTCTCAGTTTTGAAATAGTGTAATAGAGAAATTAGATGCTTCCTTTATCTACTATATTCAATGCATGCACCAAAATTTAATCGAACACCTCTCTAGGTAAAAGGTGCCACATGCTACTGGGGCCAGAAAGTGACAAGAGAAATACTGAATAAGCCATTTCAAGAATTTTGATTTTTTTTTTGAAGTTTTGGAAAGCCATATTAGCTTCTCTTACAGCTTTATATTTTCTGCTGATTCATTGGGCAGCAGGTGTTCTGAAGGAGCTAGAGAAGTGAAAAGAAAAGTTATATAATTAGGATTTTGTAGACTGTGAAGACATTTTTTAAAAGAACCTTAAAAACCGTAAAGAAGGCTGAGCTTAACAGTTTCCAGAGGAAAAGATATCCAACAGTGTTTTAAACCCCAATACATCCATTATGGGAATCATTTTTTCCTTTTAAGGAACACTAATGTGTATATTTGGGAAAAGGCACATACTGCACACTTGGGCAAGAGGGACTACACCAGAGCTGGAAGGCCACAGCATATTATATTGCTGAAAATGTGGCAAATGGTATTACTCATTTCACATTATGTCTTTGCTTTGAAAATTTGACTTTGTAAGTATTGCTATTGTAGTTGTATTCAAATTAATTGTAAGCATCTGACAAATTCCTAGCTTATGGTTGCCAGAAATATTTTTGTGGGTGATCATTCCTAAATATTTGTTTCCTGTTTTCCCCGTCAACAACATAATCGAGATGCAGTTCTCAAGTGTGCATTCAAGGTCCACGCAGGTCTGGTGTCAGGATGTAAGGGATAGAATAACTGTAGTTGATCAGTACCACACCAAAAAGTAAAAAGCTAAAGTCTAAATTTTGAGAGGCATTAACTGGAAGTAGCTGCAGAACCAACTAATTCACATGTTGATTGTATTTGCTTAGGCCGCCAGGTGGATGTATTTATAATAAAGACAGTGAAAATACCAACAAAATGACTCAAACTGGCTGCCAAGTCAACAAACTGTTTGCTGATCTGCTAACTCTGTGTAGACTATGCAGTCATAAAATGGATGAACTTCAGCATCTTTACCATACTCTCTCACCATTCTCACTTTCTTTTATATCACAGAGATGATATCAAGGATAGAGATTTGGAGCTGTCAGATACTCTTCCTCGTCATTGTGATCTGTTTTTATTCACAGCACGTCTGACACCAAATGCGTAGGTTTTTTTCTCACACCAACCAATTCTCCAACTCTCTGGACACCACCTGGGTGTCCTACAATTCAAAACGGTTCTGACACGAACTGCCTGGCATTAGCCCAGACCTCACAGATTAAAGGCTCAGTCCCACAACACGGCATCCATTTCAAATGCCAGCTGCAAGGCCAGGCCACCAGTATTTTGACCAACCATAAAGTCTTGGGGGATTCCCACAATCCCCTCCCCAGATTCAGTAATTTACTGGAATGGCTCACAAAACTGAGGGAAGGGCTCTATTTACCATTACTGGTTTATTATACGAGCTACAACTCAGGAACGGCCAAATAGAAGAGATGTATTTGGCAAGGTGTGGCGTTGGGGAGCAAGAGCAGAGTTCCCTTGCCTTTTCTGGGTGTGACACCCTCCCAGCGCCTTGATGTGTTTATCAACTTTGATGTTGCCCATCATTTTAGGTGTTTTATAGTTTCATTATGTAGGCGCAGTTGATTAAATCATTGGCCATTGGTGACTAACCCAATCTCTTGCCCATTTCTCCTCCCCAGGGATCCTTGGGGGTGGGACTGAAAATTCCTCTGGCAACCAACTCCTACTCTATAACTATCCCTACCAAGAGTCACCTTATTAGCATAAATTCAGATGGTTGAGAGGAGCTTGTTATGAATAACAAAATATGCTCCTGTTACTCTTATCAGGAAATTCCAAGAGTTTAGAAACCCTGTTAGGAACACGGAACAAGGACGAAATATAAGTTTCTTATTATGCCACATGTTGCTATTATTGTGCTTTTAGATTTTGGATTTATTTAAAGGGATTAAATAAGCTGCTCCTAAAAAATATTCAAATCAATGCTCGATGGAAAGAGAATGGGCTTTTGTTAGCAGATTGGCTTGAATGAACTCTTGATTCTACCATATAGTAGTCCAGTAATTATGGGCAAATTACTTATCTTCTCCAAGTCTCAGTTTCTTCAACTGTAAAATGAGGACAATAACAACCACATTGCAGTGTTGTTGTGAGGATTAAATGATATAATAATAATAAAACATTTAGTATAGTTCAGGGCATATTATAATAGAGGTTCCAGGTATTTTTTTCTACTCTTCCCCTATTAACCATTGGTGATACGACTTTATGTTTCTTGAGGCAAATGAAAATAGTGTTTATTAGCCTTCAGTCTTTTATTATGGTCACTGAGCACTTACTGGGACCATCCTGAGTTGATGATAGTCTCAGCCACTCTTAAGATTTGATAACCCTCACTGCTTAGCTAAGCTAAGCTGGAATTAATCTAATGTTCTATGTAAAGTGCTATGAGGAATATGATGGTGGCAAAACCCTAGCCTCAGAGAATTTAAAATTTAATAAAGGGGTTAACATGTACCCAAATAATTCTACTGAGGTAAAATATGGTAAGTAATGATGTTTTGGGATTATAGAGAAATGATGTATCATGTCTGGTTGAGAGCTGTAGCAAGAAGATGCTAATCATATTTCCTAGTATCTTATCTTCCAAGTGTAATACATGGACTGGCAGAATCAGCCTTCTGTGAGAACTTGCTAGATGTGCAAAATCTCAGGCCCCAACCAGATGCACTGAAATCAATCACAGTCTTTGGAAGTGCAGCCTCTCAATCTGTTTTAACAAGCTGATTTTTACGCATGCTAGTACATTGCAGTTACTCAATATAAGTAGATTGATTGTTGATTTTGGGGGGGAAGGGGCGTGAAATCCTTTCATATGTTTTGTATAATGAGCAGATTTCTTTCCTGCACCGAATTCACTGAGCACTGCCTTGTGCTTCACTACTGCCTTCAGCTTGGCTTTGATTATGACTAGCTTGGAAAATATGATAAATCTCTAACATATCGATTATTAGATGTTTCTTGGCATCATAGGCTTGGATAAAAGGAAGTAAATTGATGTAATAGAATTTTTTCTAAAAAGTGTCAACTCATTTATCCTTTTAAAAATATTTTATGTACAAATAATAAAATATATATAAAGTATTCATTTTTTAAAAGATCTAGCCTCAAACTAAGAGTTTAGAAGATTCAGGTTTATATTAAAATGATGAGGACATTTGCACAGTCATCAGGCATTTCAACTACGGAAAACACTGGCATTAGGCCATGTGCTGGGAGAGTTTATAGATGTGAAATTTACTGGGCTGTTGTTTTTGGCAGTCAGGGTGAAACAGGAAATGACCTGCACACAGCAGGCTGCAACGAATTGAAATGATGCTAGTTCTTGTAGGTTTACTTCACTAACTCGTTATGATACTTTTAAAATGATATTGCCCAGAGGGTTAGCAAGGTATTGGTTTTTGTTTGTTTTGCTTCAGCAATTAATAGTTTGTGAAAATTATGTATATGGTTCGGGAGGCATTTTTCTGAGTACTTTTAGAGTCAGCTGAGAAAACCCAAAGTGCTAGATAAAATCTACAAGCCTAAATTATGCATTATCAAGGTTTTCTCTAAGGGAATCAGAAATTTTTGGATAACTTAGATTATGGCATCATGCAGATGCATCCCAGGTTTTTAGAATTGCATGTGATATGCTGAAAATAGAGACAATGCAAATGACAAGAAAAGTAACATTTTAATTGCTTAGAAAGAAAAAAGTTTACTTAACATTCAATAGCTAAATCCAGTAAGTTAGTGTATAATAGACAGTAATAGCTGAGATTTTATGTTCCTGTTCAGAAATCCAGTGTAAAATTGTGAGTTTAGAATGGCAGTGATTAATCATTATGGTTAACTGTCAAAAAAAGAGCTAAGGTCATTTATGTTAATGATTGTAGTCTGCCAGTCCATGTATTACATATAACAATTAACCAAAAATGCAAACATCTGGAAAGTAGTCTGCCTGAAATCTTGGAAGAAGTGCTATAAATTTAAATACACACACACACACACACACACACACACACACACACACACACCATTGGAAGATTCCTTGGAATAAACAGTTGCATTATAAAACAGCATTTTATAAATAAACTGAAACATAGATAATTTGCCCAGTATAAGATAATTGCCCCAGAGCAATGTATATAATGTCAACAGTAACCAAAACACAGATTGCATAACAATATTTGTTTGGTAATATTCAGAAAACATTTAGATGCCATGGTTAAGATATGAAGGCAAATTAGGCAAATTTGTGGGCATTACCAATTCCCCAATATTTGTTTTAAATTGCTTTCAAGTAAAAACGTCTTGGTTATTATCCAATAAAAATGACTATATAATCTAGGTTATACATGCATGTACACAAACACACCCCCAGAGAATCAAATCCATAAAAGGGTAAATATTTTATAAGATTCAGTGCCTGGACATGCAGATAAGTATGAAAAGATGTGCTGTGGAACATGTTGTATCACAAAAAGTATAATTACGTAGTTAGTATGGTGGATACTAGACAGGCTTCATGAGGAAATGTTTTGTTACCCAGTAAGAAAACATTTCTGTGTTGAGGACAACTTGTAAAGATTGTGTATAACATGTCAAAATAAGTCGTTTAGGGGAAAATAAATTTGTACCTGGGAACTTTCAGACCCATGGAATGCCCTTAGCAGTATGGCAGTATTATTACTGAATTATGGGGATTTGGGTTAAGTAGGGAGCTGAGTGAATAGCTTTGAGGCTGGAGAGAAGTCAGTAGTAGGATGACAGGAAAATAGTTATGATGCTCTGAACACATCCTTGCCAATCCAGGTTGCTTCCAGCCTTAATTATTTAGGAAGCATAGCAATGGACTCACCACCATCCAAGAGTGCTTTGCACTTGCCCAAAGTACTATGCAGTCTTCCTTGGCTTTTAAAGATGTCTCACTTTTTGACATGTTCTGTTGACTTTGCACAAAGTTAGAAATAGTACAAGATAGTAGGGAGGTAAAGACAAAGCAGAGATCACTCATAGGTACAGTGCTTGATTTTGGTAACTGAAGCCTTTTCTTTCTTATAAGAAAAGTTTGTGTGTGTGTGTGTGTGTGTGTGTGTGACCACATATGTGCACGTGTGTTTAAATTTTCTTACCAAGTTTAATGAGTCATCAATCAAATCTCCCCACAGTTTACCCCAGCAAGCAGAGTTATGCGACCTGAACTTCACTGAAGGAGAATTTTATTTAGACTGATTTCTTATAAAATTAATCTAGGTGATATAGATGACGATGGAGAAAATGGGTAGGGTGATTTGTGTACTTTACTTACTTGATTTTGACTTAGGTGTTCAGACAGATTATTATAGATGCATTACAAAACACCCTCTAGCCGTTCCAGACCCTCAAAGAATTGTTTTTTGTTGTTTTGTTTTGTTTTTTTGGGGTTTTTTTTGGCAACTATTCTCTACATCTGGCTCATTCAGCAAAGATGAACAACTGGTTTTTAGTGAAACAGTTGTAGGGGTTAGGAAAGACAGTTGTTACTTGTATAGCCTTGGTCATTTGCTCGCCTCCAGAAAACTTTTTCGGGAAAACCAGGAGTCTCTATTTGAAATATGTGCTTAGAATACATAAGAAACTTCTTGATTATTCTATTATTTATTTCTTGACTATTCTATTATCTCAATTTCTTTTTATATAAATGTCCTGTGATAAATCATTTGGGGCCCCATCTCTCCCTTACCTGAGCTATTCATACCTATCTTGTGTGGTCAAATTACAATATAGATCAACAAATCCTTAACCCAAACTATAAAGTTTAGGAAACAAAGAAATTATAAATATGTTATATTTAAAATAAGCATTGCAGTTCAACCACTTTGGAAACTTTGGCAATGTCTTACAAAGTTATACATACTTTACAGTATGACCAGTAATTCCACCCTGAGGTATTTACTAGAAAGAAATGAAAACAAAGATGGGAGTTCTTTTAATAATAGCAGAAATCTTGAATTAACCCAAATTGCCCACCAGTAAGTGAATGCATAAACAAATATTGGTATGTCCAAACAACAAAATACTACTCAACAATAAAAGAGAATCACTGAAACAGACAGGAGTGAAAGAAGACAGACACACAAGTTTTGTTTGTACGAAACACTTAAATGAACAAAACAAATTTACAGTAACAGAAAGCAGATCAGTGATTGCCTGGGGCTGGGTAAGGGGTAGGAAGGATTTACTGCAAAGGAGTATAAGAGGACTTTTTGGGGTACTGGAAATGTTTTAGATCTTGATAATGGGGTGGGTACAGGAGTATATACACTTGACAGACTTGTCAAACTATATACTTACAATGGGTGTGTTGTAAATTTTATCTCAGTAAAGTTGATTTTGAAAGAATAGAATATTGAATGTGTAGTACAAAGGAATGTGTGATAAAAGTCATGCTGCAGTATTCAGTGGTAGGAAGTAACACCCCCAGAGGAGCGAGACTTGAAATTGTTTTGAATGAAAATATTATTGAACTGAGATAAAAATTGTAGCAGTCAATATTTTCTTCTGTACTGCCAGAAAGATCAGAAACAGCAAAACTTTATTATTTAGCACAGTATAGACATTATACTAAGCACATGATAAGCCTAATATTATTTGCTCCTCTCTAAACCTCCATGAGGTAAGTTGTAAAAAAAAAAAAAAAAGCTTAGAGAGACTAAGTACAGTACTGAAAGTCAATGGCCAATGAGTTTCAGTGCTAGGATTTGAATCAGATTGACTGAAAAATATCAGTGCTTACCAGTCATGCTCAACTAAGTCTTCCTGAATCATAATTTCTTACACTATTATGGAAATACTATTATTTAGGATTGTTCAAATAAGATACATAAAGACATATTACAGCCTAGAGAGTAAACCATTGTACCATGCACATTCGTCAATAAATATTTGACTATCTACTATGTGCCCGAAATTGTGTTACCTTCTGGGAATATGACAGATCACCTGCCCTTGTGAGTTTATAGATGTAGGTAGTAAAACAACGAAGCTGAAATACAGTGCAAGAAGGGAATCACAGTGCTCCAAGACCACATTGCATAGGCAATCACCGTGTTGGAAGTGGTGATTTCTGAGTGAGAGCTGATGGATTCATGAGTTTGCTCTCCGGGTGTGGGAAGAGGGGTTGAGTAGTGCCCCAGAAGAGATTTATGGGAAAGGCTAGAGGAGAGAAAAGTTCAGTAAGGCTTAGTGGGGCTGGGGTGCAGAGGGAGGAAATGTGAGAGAGAAGGTTGAAGGAGTGGGCAGGGGTTGGATCACATAGAACCTGCCAGGAGAGCATGCATAATTGTCATCCAAGCCAGAATACAGGAGAGAGAAAGGAGCACCATTAATCATTATGCCAACACAATGGGTCTAAATTGGGGCTGGCCATGACCAGCTGGTTATTCCACAAGCCTTGAAAGGAAATTTGGGGTTTTTAGGGAAAGTAGGCATAATTGGAGGGTTTTAAGTAGAGAAGTAAAATGACTAACTTTGACCTTGCATCATGTCTATCAGTATGCTTTGGGGAGGGGTTGAAGGGACCTTTAGTACATTTTAACTTCCTCAAGTGTATATTTGATGCCTTTTGAATCTTTGTATTCTCAATGGAAATTATGGTCCCTCAAGAAATAGTTAAGGAAAAAAAAACTGAGGATTTTTAAAACTTATAACAGCCAAAAGTATAAAGATAATTTGAAAAATAGTTATTTATCATTTATTTTCTTTCCCAATCATGTAGAAGTGATTTTTAGCAAATATTCTAAATAAAAGTGCCTGAAAAATAAGAGAAAATAGTTTTTTCCAAAACAACATTTTAAACTGGATAAAGATTTATTTCTTCAGCAATTTCTAAGGCCCTGCTATCCCAGAGTCAAATTTTGATAATGTTGTATAATATAAAGGAAAATATTTAAGATTGTTTCTTGATTTAAAAGATTTGTAAGAGAAGGGTAAAATACTTTAATACTCTTTCTACCTTGTCTTCATTCATTTGAATATTCAACAAATAGATATGCAATGCCTGAAATGTGTTAAGAGAACCTATAATAACATACTGATCTCCCTACATACAAGGCAAATAAGAGCTGAATCTCATAGAGCTTTGCTGGCAATGCTGTTGTTATGCTTTTATCCTAGGAGCAGAGAGAAGTCACTCTGGGGTTTTTAGAAGCGTATTTATAATACCCTCCAGTTCCATTCACATCATCGCAAATGGCAAGATTTCATTCCTTTTGATGGCTGCATAATATTCCATTGTATATACATACACCACATCTTCTTATGCTGAGCTAAATAAGTGAATCAGAGAAAGACATGTATCATATGACCTCACTGATATGAGGAATTCTTAATCTCAGGAAACAAATTGAGGGTTGCTGGAGTGGTGGGGGTGGGATGGATGGGGTGGCTGGGTGATAGACATTGGGGAGGGTATGTGCTATGGTGAGCGCTGTGAATTGTGTAAGACTGATGAATCACAGACCTGTACCTCTGAAACAAATAATACATTATATGTTAAAAAAGAAGAAGAAGAAGAAGATAGCAGGAAGGGAAGAATGAAGGGGGGAAATCGGAGGGGGAGACGAACCATGAGAGATTATGGACTCTGAGAAAGAAACTGAATGTTCTAGAGGGGAGGGGGGTGGGGGGATGGGTTAGCCTGGTGATAGGTATTAAAGAGGGCACATTCTGTATGGAGCACTGTGTGTTATATGCAAACAATGAATCATGGAACACTATATCAAAAACTAATGATGTATGGTGATTAACATAACATAATAAAAAAATGTTAAAAAAAGTATTTATATCTACTTTTGAAAAACATCACTTTGGCTGCAATTTGGAGAACACATTGGTTGGGATTGGGGGAAGAAGTGAATATAAGTAGATCATTTAAGAGGCACAGGCCAAGTGAGTAGCCTAGGCTGGGTTGAAGGTTGTGAAAATGAGTGAGTGGATTCCAGAAATATTTAGGAGGCAAAAGCAATGAAATATAGTGGTAGATAGAATAGGAAAGGGGAGAAAGAAGAATTGGTCATGCTGTTAATCTGACTGAGGCAGATAACCGAGTTGGTAGAAAACTTCAGAAGATTGTTATGAATTGTCAGAAAGGCCTTGAGACATCCAAGGGAATAATCAAGTAGGTTGTTGATAATGAAAGTCTGGAGGGCGCCTGGGTGGCTCAGTTGATTAAGCGACTGCCTTCGGCTCAGGTCATGATCCTGGAGTCCCGGGATCGAGTCCCACATTGGGCTACCTGCTCAGCAGGGAGTCTGCTTCTCCCTCTGACCCTCTTCCCTCTCGTGCTCTCTATCTCTCATCCTCTCTCAAATAAATAAATAAAATCTTTAAAAAAAAAAAAAAAAGAAAGTCTGGAGACAATGATGGTCTGGCCATATAAATGTATAAGTCAGATGCAAAGAGGAGGTAACTAAAGCTTTGGGTGTGAATGACCTATGAGAGATTAGAGCTAAGAATTCCTTGGAATAGACTTAAGAGGGAGAAAAAAGAGTCCTCAGGAAACTTATTATTTAATGACCAGATGAAGGAGAAAGAGCCTTTGGAGACAAAGAAGAGATGGCCAGAGAAGAAGGAATAAAACCAGGGAAGTATGGTAATACATAATTTAGCAAGTGCTATGCCAGGAGATTGAGTTTTTCAGTTGTACTGCATGTATGTTTATTTTGAAATGATTTCACTATAACTGCAGTTGGAGACAGTATTCTCAAATGGAAAGCCATTGTGATTCATTTGCCCCTTTCTATGTACTCATTTCGTGTTTCTGTGAGTGGGACCCAGCTAGTAGAAAAACTGTAAGTAGCTTAGAAACTGCCTAGGTTTATAAATTTAACAGTTATTTTAGAAGCTAACATTTATTCAGTGCTTATTATGTGCCCATGGTAAGTGCTTGAAATGCATTATTATTTTTTAAATTTTTATACTTACATTCAATTTAATTAACATACACTGTATTATTAGTTTCAGAGGTAGAATTTAGTGATGAAATGCATTGTTATTTAATCCTTTCAACAAACTATGGGATAGGTGGTATTATTATCCTTTTTATAAATGAACAGAGTAACAGAGAACTTGAATAACTTGGGCACGACCCTACAGCAAGTGACAGAGCCTGGATTCCAGCACAGTGAGCTACTCCCTATACAATAATTGCTGAGAGTTACTCCATCATCATGTGTCCTAATGTGAAGCTGGCAGAGATTATACCAGACAGCTGGTATTTTCTTAAAACCCAAGTTGTTTGTATTGTGTTGTAAATTATACCTGCTGTCTTGCTATTCCTTCTTCTGGTATCCAATGGGAAACATCTATATCCTGTTTAATTTTGGACCTTTTGGATTAATAGTATCTATAGCCTCAATGTTTTATTCTGGTGAATAGAGTGAAGGAAGGAGAGAGAAAAACAAGGAAAAGAAAAAGGTAGGGTAGGGGGAGTAGGGAAACCATATTCTAGAAATGAAATGCCTTATTTTACATATAATTCAGAGTAAGGGTCCTGGCAATAGAAATCCTCTTTGTATAGATAAGGAAGAGAAAAGATTCCTTTTCCACAATCAGAAGATCATAACCTAAGGTGGGGAAAAACAAATTCTGTAATAAATGTAATTTTTAAAACATAAAATATTTGAAAAATATATAAGTACTATTACAATTAATAACGAAATATGAAACTAATTTATTCATTCCACAAACATTTATTGAGTGCATACTATTTGCTTGGTCACTTTTCTAGTACTAGGGATGTAGCAAGTTTCCTGCTCTTGTGGATCTTATATTCTAATGAGAAAGATGGGCAATAAATAAGCAAACAGGGATGTAGTACATCAGGTGCTGATATATGCCATTATAAGAAAACAGGATAAGGAGGAAAGGAAACAGTGGAGATGCTGTCCAGTTACTGTTATCATATGAAGGCCATGACAGTGGTATAAGAATAGAGACTTAGTTTATTTTTTGGCTCCCATGTTGGCAAAGACATTAACAAGTGATATATGGAAGGAGTACTGCAGTGAGCTCTCTCATTTACTGCAGGTTGAAGCATCAACTTTTAAAATAATTGTATACATTCAAAAATTAACCCACAGTTAAATACACACATACAAGAGACTGGAAGCAAACACCAAAATGGTAACAGTGGCCATCACTGGCTGGTTTTTATTTTCAGCTTTATATTTTAAGCATTTAAAAATAGCTCAACAGTGTATAATTCTATAATAAGAATAACATTTAAACATTGCTGTAGTATGCCTATTTAGAGCAAAGACAGGGTAGAAAGTGAAAGAAAGAAGAAAATAAAGGGAGAGAAGGGACACAGTTAAAAATAGACATAAAATTTAAATACACAGAAATAATCTTCATATTAAGAAAAAGATGCAGAGAGGGGGAGAGACATGCCTGCAAGTCTGCCCACACAGTTCTCCATGTTATAGCCTTTAACATACAGCCACTGAAGATTATAATTCTGCCTCTTAACAGGACAAACAGAAATATTGGTACTGGCAAATTATTTGTGTTGGATGAAATTATTCTGAGGGTTGGCTCTGATAATAGAATTAAAACAGGAAGTTAAACCTGGGCCAGACTCCTGCTTTGGTTCTCTGTTGGTCTTTTTGGCAGACACTAATTATATATGTAGACAAAATCTTCAAGACATCACAGAGACAACTTTTTATTTTGTCTTTTCATCTTTTTAAAAAAATTTTTAATTTTTAAATTTTCTATATTTTTTATTGACATAATGTATTATTTGTTTCAGGGGTACAGTTCTGTGATTCATCAGTCTTATATAGCACCCAGGGGCTCACCACAGCCCATACCTTCCCCAATGTCCATCACCCAGCCACCCCATCTCCCCACCCCAACTCTTGAAAGTATATTAAGAATTAAAAATTAAACCTTAAAAAAGGAATATGTTGGCCAAACTGATTCTTTTATACTGTTTAATTATTTCACAAATGAACTTAGTCTAGAGGTACTGTTTTGAGCTAATCAGCTTAGTCTTAGCTCTCTCTTTTGATAGCTTTATCAGTAACTATTTCACTTACTAGGATTATAAAGTCTTTATTTTGCAAGCAAATCTACAGAAATCAAAGTGTCAGTTATATATGTCTTTTTCATCTATATTTCTGATGAGATTCAGAGAAAACTGACCTTGAAGGAACAGCTTAGACTTGTATTAGGTCACTTTCTACTTTATTTCAGAATACTGCCAGTGAACTGGTTTGTTCAGAATATCTGAAGAGAATCTTTGAAATTTTTCTATATTTGATTAATGAAAAAGAATTGAATGCATTTTCTAACAAAAAAAAATGAGAGCAATTAAATTTGCATTTTGAAAGTGAGATCTTTCAGGCAGCCTTTTTTTTTTTCTTTGTTTTGTTTTGGCTTATATTTTAGAGGAGGAACAATAGTATTAAACATACCACATTTTCTAGTAGAAATTTGGTATAATTTCCAGCATGACAGCAGAGACAAGGAGTGTGTGTTCATTTTGGTACAATTTATATGAAAACTTTAGTCTTGATTCCCTTTAAACAAAGGCTATAAGAAGTGCCATATTCTGGGTGGTCTCTGATTAAACAAGCTAGTGCTATTGAGTTCAAGTGTTATAGTTTATTTTATTTTGAAAATAAGATAAACTCAAGCCTTAAAGAAATTCAGAATGTAACAGATCCAAGTTATGACTCCAATTATACACAAGTTCATGTAAGATTGTGTTTCTTTTATTGTATAACAGCATTATGTAGCCAGTGTTATGTAATTACTAGTAATAAACACATTCCTTGACAATTAAAAATCACTATCCCACTACATTATCAACAAATAGAAAGGAATAGTCAGCATATTAGTCCCATCAAAATTTAATTGAGAGCCTGTTATATCCACTATGAAGCTAGGCAAGGTGATGCCATTATATTTTTTAAAAAGTAAGCACAAATAATCTTACATGAACTTACGTACAATTGTCATAACTTGGTCTCCTATAGTCTGCATTTCTTTTGTTTTGCCCACAGTGAAACATTAGTATTTCTCACACTTTTCCACTGGAAATACTTCTAATGACAAAAAATAATGAGCTTCTAACCCCAGGGTTCTGCCAATTTACTACAAAGTAACCCCTGCAATCAGGGGTATTTTTTTAAAGCTTGTGGGTTTTTTTTTTTTTATTAAACTCCATCATGATATATCTTTCCTTTTTAATTACAAAAGCAACATGTTTTTATTAAGTAAAACTGATGATCCAGAAAGTTAAACTTTATTTTGTTGCTTCATGAATTCCAAGGCATATCCCAGTTTGAAAAGATAAAGAATTCTCTATCCTGTAGACTCATTAGAGATGTAACAAACGTGTAGGGGTTCAGGAATTCCTTAGAATTCCTCATATGAATTTATGTAGATTTTAATCATTAACTTTTGTTAGATTTTTGAAAAAAATGAGTGTGGGGTACTTGAGAGGAATGTAAAAACACAAGACTTAGTGAGGCAGTTACAGCTTTCTTTAGAAAACACCTAATCTCATTCCATATGGTTTGTTGGAAACCTAATAACTTGTGACAAACGAATTATGCCACATCAGAAGTCACAGGCTTAATCAAGATTTGGGAATTAAAGGAATCAGATCTTATTCTTCTACAAAAGCAGTCAAAGTAATTCTATTTCCTTTTGTATTGTTTTGGAATCTTCTCAATTTGACCGAACTCAACAATTTACAGGGAACTATAATACGAGAAAGAGAAACACACTCTTGCATTAGCAGATCCACAGCAGAAAACATGAGAATGGAGAGAGCAATACTTATGGTGGCGAGCAAGGGTAATGGGGCAGAATGGTAAGGAAGGGGCAGACGTCAGTACTGAAGCAGACCTAAGGGCTCCTCATTGAAACCTGGATAGAAATCCTGTGATTGCAGTTTCTTCTTCCACCTTCATCCTCCCATTGTCTCATCCCGTGATTCCATTTGCACTCCTTCAAGCATCTGGTTCCCTAAATTAATGTCTTCTCCGACATCAGGACATGTGTCACTTTTTCTAATTCCCAGTGGAATGATGATGACATAAAACTGGAAGATGTAACAATTACTACAGTTTTTTTTTTTTTTGCTGAAGGACTGTTTCCCCACTCCATCCTGTGGCAGAGCCTGGAGATAAACAGTCACCTATATGTGCACAAAGCCAAACTGTGTCGCTTTCCCCAGCATGTACTAGATTATTTTAGTAGTCAAAGCTCATTTTAGATTGATCCTAAGTGAAACTGGTAGAAGGTAAATGTAGATCACTAAAGTAAGGTAAGCTAAGCTGTCTGGGTTTTTAGAATTAAATAAGACAAATCTTAAAGATTAATAAATGAAATCAACTGAGTTGCTATTTTTAGCCTGATTTTTGAAGCAGGGATTAAAAGCACAATGTATATATTAAAATTCCTAGCCATACAGTGTATGCTATTTAGGTGAAATATGCACAGTATTAGAAGATTAACTCAGGCTACAATGATAAATTACAAGGGACCATGGTTCTTTGTGTATATTGGGTAAAGAAAATCATGGAAGGGGCTAATTCATTCACTTTAAATACTCCTCAAAATTATTACTGATTCCTATAGTGACTCCAAAAAGCAAAAGGAATATGTGCATGTTTGTGTATGTGTGTGTGTTTAAACACTATGTATATCAGTGAGATATGTAAAGTGAGTTTTGCGTCATGTCACTCGTTTTTTGGTTTTTTGGAATGTACTGATATAGTCATCTTTATTGAATTATATCTTGTATTCATTTAAAGAAAATGAAAACAGAGTGCATCAACTAGGCAAAAGCAAAACGCTGATGGGGAAGAATTAGCAATCATACGTTTTTATGCTTATATTAAATTTGAAAACTCAAAACATAAAAAAATAAAAACTCTTCAAATTGTGCAACAAAATATTTACCATATGTAAATCCAGATCTTTAATATACTTGAAGGAGACTCCTAGCTTCCCCCTGTATTGGTAATAGGTTGAATCAATCCATAAGCATCCTGTCACATGTGTGATCAGGGACTACCCCTGATGCCAAATTAAGCTGTGGCCAAAGAATCTAACAACCCCTATACATCCTATACCTTTGACCTAGTATCCTAATCCTTTGAATTATCAGAACTATTTAAAAACAGAGAATTATAGTTAAGAATATGTGCATACTTACAAATACCCCCATGTAGAAGAAGGGAAAAAAGTCTTATTTAAATTCTATCATTTTTCTGCTGTATAACTACTCAAGGCTGCAGGTACAATGAACACAGTAAGTTTTTTATATGATAATAAAATAATGAAAGGATTTTATTGGCAAGACTAATAGTGATATTTAATGGCAAAGAAGATCAAGTGGCCATGGCTTTTACGAAAGTCAACCTCAAAGTGAGTGTATACAGTATACAAGATGATTCTATTAATTGGCTTTATAAGCATCATGAATAAAGTATTATACCAACAGGAATTGAGACCAACATTATATTAGTCATAGGTCTTGAAAATTTACGTATTGCCACTGAAATATATTCTTTTTGCCATTTTCTTATCTATGTAGTGGTTTGTAGTAGTTCAGAAGATCCATTAGAGGGCAATATAATATTGCTCTGGAGCTGAGAAAATGTCCTAGCGAAAGGATATACAGAACAACTCTGCCTCTCTGTGTGTGCGTTTTGAAAATGGGCTTCTAAATAACAAAGTAAATAATTTTAGTTTTAGTCTTCCTTTGTTAGTGTTTAATTTTTCTGAAACACAAACTTCAACTGAATTTTAAGCTTTTTAAAAAGAATTTAGAGTTAGAAAGAGAATATTCTAAATTTGGATTTCTATCTGCATGTGTGTTTTTGATTTGATAGATACAAATAGGTAATACAGTAAATGTCCTCAAGTTTTAAAAGGTCTTCTTACAATATAATAGAAAAAGTTCCTTAAAAATGAGTAGAAAACTTGTTTGGAGTTTATAAATTCAGTGAATATATATCCCCGTATATCTCTCTCTAGATATATGAAATTCTGTGCTTCTTTTTAAAGAACCTTGATTGTTTATGTTAAAGGACATGTATTTTACATATATGGCTTATAAAGTTAAGTGTTGTACTCAGTCATCAACCCAAGTTACATTTGTAAGTTTGAGATACAGTCTTCACGTATGTAACATGCTAGTCTCCATAATTTATCTTTTAGTTTTACTTAATTGAAAAATATTAAGAGTGACTGTGTCATGAATATGATTTTACTTTAAAGTACTCTTCTGTGTGATACCAGGGCACTGGAGCTCAAATCCTGTCTTTTTTTTTTTTTTTTTTTTTTTATATTTTTTTTTTAAATCTCATGGATTAAAGTAGATTGCAACAACAAAATTTAAAGAAAAAAAAACGAGCATTAAAGAACTGTATTAGGATTTCCGTTTTCTGCTGAAACTTTGAGTCAGTTCTAGATTGTTCCTCAGCACAGGGGTAGTTGCCGCCTGGATCAAGGATAAGCTTCAGAATGACACAGGGAGACGTTTCACAAAAAGGCTGGTGAGGGCCTGAACGTGGGTGGAGGATGGGAATTAACTAGTCAGTTAGACTGACTCTCTTTGGAACATGGACTAGACGCGTGCCCCTCAAACTCTTAGTCATATCCATATACTGCTTATACTGTTATTTACTTCTTTGGGTCACTTTTTAAACTTAAATCAGTGTATCATAAATTACCATAAATTACCATAAATTGAGATGATAAGCCATAAATATCAGGGAACAATAGAAATAAAGGAAAATGCATTAAATTTAAAAAATGAAATTAAACGATAAAAATAAATCACAAGGGATCCGATATCTATACAGAAATGCATAGCTGAAAATAAATTATTCAATGCATAGATTTATTATTAGTCCATAATAAAGGGATTTGTTTGGGCCCAGGGCTACTTAGTTTGTGATGGAAGATGAGATTTTTAAATCAGTAAGGTAATTCCATTTTGTGTGTGTGTTGTTATTTACTGGAAGCAAGAATCCCATTTCACATATGCACCTTGTTAGATATTATGAGCCAGTTTGCAATTTACATTTTTAATTATAGACGGTGAGAGGTTCTTTGAGCAGGAGGAAGCAGATATGACGCGGGAAACTAGATCTCAGGCTACTGTTTGACCTAGGTGAAGTGCCCACTTCAGGAAAAGATACTTTGAGAAGTCTCTGAAATTATACAGCTTCCCTTTCATTCTCCCTATTGCCTATACTCATTCTGTGCTCAACGTGGAAAAGCCCCCCCCCACCGAATGGGGAAGTGCCTGGGGCTAACCTAGAACTCCTTTGTTCTCTGCATCGTCCAGTACACAACAAATCCCAAAAATCTGCATGCTCCCATCACCTTCTGTCTGTGAATCCACCAAAGCTAAGGCTGCTAGCCTAAGATCCAAGGAGGGAAATGTCCCCTCCAGCCTGCTTTGCAATCTCAGCAGGACAAATATTCATCCTTGTATCATCTGAAGGTATTTTACTGGCATGCATGTTCAAATTTGGCAAAAACAGAACCAGAGACCATGGGGAGTGTTGGAAAGTTGTGAGTCAGAGGGAAAGGGTGCAGAGTCCGGTGCTGGAAGGGCAGTGTCAGGGCTCTGTGGTCCCCGTGACATCCCCGCTTTCGGCATCCGGGCCACTCACAACCTTAGGCCACTCAGCTTTTCATCAGCATCACCTGGGTACATATCCAGACATCTGTTTGTTTATTTGCTGGAAAAGAGAAGCATCTGGTTCAAAAACAGTAAAATGCTTTTTGGGAATGTATCCAAATCTTGTATCATTAATAAGTGGTGCTATATTTTCATAATAACATCAGTTAGTAGTTTAAGAGTTTTTAATATAATGCCACAAAGCCAAGTTTTCTTTGCAATTTATTCACAAGTTTTGTGTTAACTTTTTCCAGAATTTTATTAGTCTGTCCATCCATATAGTTAAGACATTTCTGTGCATCACAGCATTGTATGCTCATGGAACTCTTCAGCTTAGGTGCCAGACAAGCTGTTAATTAAAAATAATTCAGTGCTGGTCTATGAACTCTCTGAAACATAGCTATCCAGCCTTTCCCTGTCATTTTATGTAGGTAATGTAAAAACTGCTTATGACTTTCAGCATATAATGAAGCAGAAATATAGCTGTAGTGGGATTTGGATAGGGATGGCAAGTACTTGGTACACATAACTTATTTGCCCCCTCCTGTGCCTACAGCAGACATTGCTAATTGATATTCCTATTGAACCTGATCAGAATCCATCTCTAGATAGCCATTACCAACCAGTTAGAGCAGGCATGTGTTGCTTGAGACCTCCATGCTATTCCTATATTTGGAGGGAGAGAAAAAAAAAAAAAAGGCAAAAACAAGGATATGGAACAGAAGAAACAGGAGAATCAGGGTTTCCCAGTGAATCGGAAGTTAGAAAAGTTCTTTCTATGTGCTGGTGATAAAAATTGGAGTTGAAACAAAGGGAAGGAAAAGGAATGAATGAGAAAGTTAATTCTGATAATCCCTTTCACCATAGAGAAAGAATCCTACACAGATTAAGCCAATTTCCACGGCTGCCCTTGCTACCCTGGTGACCTGGGGGAAGCTGAAAACCTCCAATCTTGATCGACTTTATTATGTTAATTTCAACAGATATTTGTTAAGTGATAATTATGCTTACTACACAATAGGTTCCTACTATTCGAGGTTCTATGGTAGATTCAAAGGCGAAGTTTTTAAAAATGTAGTTCCTATTGATGGGCAAGGCACCATGCCAAGTCATTAACATTGGTTATTTTATTTAACACCCCTGGGCCAAAGCAATGCCCTGTCAACTTTACAGATAGGAGACTTGAAAGACATTAAACCAGCTGCCAAAAGTCAAACAGTTACCAAGTGAGGCCAGATCTTGCCCAAAAATTCTTTTCACATTGTGTTGCCTCACATGGCCAATGAGATCATTGTACTTGTGTTTTTACATATCTCTGGATTCACTGAAACAGCGAAAGAGCAGAGATAGCATGGTCTTGCCTCCTGTTCATACACATCATTTCCTCGCCATACCATACAAGCTTCCAAAGGCTAAAAGGTAAAGGAAAACAAAAGATCAGTTACCTGTGCTTGACTGACTGTTCCGGTCTCATTACTTATAGTCTTTAATTATTTCCAGATTTGAAAAATTTTTTAAAGACTTTATTCATTTGAGACACAGAGATACATAGAGAGGGAGAGAGAGCATTAGCAGGGGGAGAGGCAGGCTCCCTGTTGAGCCAGGAGCCCGATGTGGGTCTCCATCCCAGGACCCTGGGATCATGACCTGAGCTGAAGGCAGACACTTAACCATCTGAGCCACCCAGGCGCCTCCAGGTTTGAAATTTTTAACAGTGTTAAAATGTTAATAATAGTTGTTGAAATACAGTGTAAAAATGTTAATATTAATCATTAATATTAAAATATTTTAATACTTTAATAATATTAATGGAGCCACCCTTCCTTTGAAGAGGTTGCAGTATTTTTAAAAATTCAAATTGAGTTGGAGGAAGAACATTATAAATGAATCAATGAAGGATAAAAACACGGAAACCTGCTTGATTCAAACCTAGACATTCCACTTTGCACCCTGCCTTATAAATTATCACCTGGATAATACGATTCTGTATGGTCACCCTCAATCATTAATTTTTCACTTAAAATGTATTGTCTGCTTCACCTAGCTGCTTGCCTTGAGCTTGGGGAGTGCAAACAAGGATATTGGGGATTAGCCTACAGCAACCTAAAAAGAAATGGAATAAAACCTTCTCCAGATCTCTGTGTAGTTATTGGCCTTCAGCAGAGTTGGGTTATAATGGTTCTTAAGCTAAGAACAGTATTGCTGGGGTCCATGAAAATGGAAAGCAACTATAAAAATGATTGACATGTTCTATAAAGTAGACTTTCATTGTCAATCACCTAAATATGATTCATTAATCATACTATAAGCGTTTGACAGCTGACTGACAGTAACAAACTCTCCCCAGAGAAAGCTGTATAGAAACTTAAGAACTGCTTACTAATGTTGATACTACTTAAGCTGGATGTTATGCATCCTACATGAAGCAGATAGTTTCTTGATTCCAGCAGAACTTTTATTACCGGAGTGCGCATACACGGCTTCTGATGCGTTTCCAGTCATGGAGGACTGATGGGTTTTATGAGAATCTTTTTTACAAGAGAAGAAAACAAAAAGAAGATAGAAGATACCTCTGATCTAAATTAAATTATTCAAAATAGGCTTTTTCTAAAAAATGTGTTTTTCTTTAAACAATTCAAGAGCCTTAATATTGTCAAGCAAATAATGTCAGGCTAGCGCCAGTTCCTCTGCGTGGTATCACAGTGTACCCTCCCCAGCCAGTGGTCCTCTGCATCAGGACTATTGCTTCCAGAGGATTCCAAAGAAAGGTGCAAAGTCAAACCTTATTAAAGCACAAGGTAGAAAGATTAAGTGTGTAATGGTAAAGGATTGTTATGCATAAACCGACAGGTTGTCCTTAAGGAAGACATCAATCAACATTAGGTTTTGAACTATAGTAAGGGTTCTGATACACACATAAACACACACACACACACACACACACACACACACACACACACTCACAAGATTCTAATCTTGTATGTACATTAAAAACACACAGCAATTTTGAGATAATAATAATAGCAAAGTTAACTATTTAATTTATAACAATCTTGGGGATAGGTATTTTGCCATTACCAAGGTTAATATTTGGATTGTAACTATTGTTTGTGCTAGCATGTGTTACTTGAGAATTAGGTTTTCAATGCATATAACCTGGCCATAATTCAAGAAATTTATAAAACTTAGACTCCGTAAATTTTGCAGCTGGAAGGAGTTGTTAGAGATAATCTAATTCTCTAATTTTAAGGAGAAATAAATCACAAAAGCAGGTAAATGACATACCTAATTAAAGGTTTGTTTCTTTAATTTTTTAAAAGGAATCGTACCCTAGAATTTTTCATTTTCTCAAAATTGCTGTGTGTTTTTAATGAACATACAAGATTAGAATCTTTTCATTTGCTCCCATCTTATTATCATTGCAGTTTAAGAATTCGTCATTCCAAACTAATTGATCAACCTCATAATGAATTTATTCACTCTTGGAGTAGCTATTTCTTGACATTTTATACCCTAATAGGATAGAACAGAGATATATCTAATTGGAAGAAGTGATACAGATTCCATGCAAAGCCCATTTAACTCTTTCATTCATCTGTTCAGTGAGTCAGAAATCTGAAAATACCTTACTAAGAGTATAAAAACTCAATATATGCAGTGGGGAAGTAAGATTTTGAATGGGAAAGACTCTTTCCTAAAGTGTGTCTCATATCTATCTTTAGATTTAGTGACAACTTGGTATTTAAAAATAAGACAGTATAGCAAAATTGATCATTAAAAGGTCAAAACCTTGTTCATTATAGGTTAAAATTATTATTTTAGAAATCTGAGATATAAAGTTTTATAGCATCACGTTTTTCAAGATTACAAAATAACTCTCATTGACTTACAGAATTTGTTTTTATACCATTTTTTCTTCTTGTGTTTTATGTATAACAGATTAAATAAATTCCACCTTCCCCCACCCCCCACAACAAGCAGAAGGTAGAGACAGGATACATCAAATATCTTCCAGTTTATTGCTTTATGAATAGCTGATTCTCATTATACTTAGCTTCTTTCTGTTAGGTACAAAAAATGTGGGTCAAGTCCTATTTTCATGGCCTTATTAAATCACAACTACAGGTAGCATCTTTAACTATCCATGGCATTGGTTTAAAGATATCTTACACATAAATGTGGGTTTAAAAAAAAAAAAAACACTCTTCCTTATATTCTTCATAATTGTTTTCTTCCAAAATTCAGATTTTTTAGCCTATTCTGTTTTAAACATTTTGCCGCTTGCCAATTAAAATGCTAGCCTCTTGGCCCTGACTTCCTTTCCCTTGTTCCCAGCAAGCATCTGTTTTTCCACATTCTTGTATAGTTTAACCCAAAATGCCAATCAGTGATGATGGATCACATTTACAGACAACAGCCTGGACCCTGATTCTGCACTCCACATGCATTTGCCATTTTGATTAATGAACGTAAATCAGGGGTGACAATTCACATTTGCAAATGGATGGAAAGAATTATTAGAAATGCAGTGTGTTAGTAAGCTAAAGCTTCCCTTCATTCAATTACAATTGCATTGAAAACAAATGCATGCCCCTCAGAGAACTTTTGTGGTTATCATCAGGGAATATCTGAAATATAGAAATGAAATACATGCTGCCCAGGCCTGTTTTCATTATTTTGATCTAGTAAAAGATCTTTATATTTCAATACAGCATAAGCACAAATGATCTTGAAACATCATTTCAAAGTCCACATAAACCTCTATTATACAGAAAGTCTCAAAGAGCCAGCTTCTTTCTCTACCAAATAATGAGTATGTAATTATTTTGCTATGAAAAAGTGTCAAAGAGACATATAAATTTGTTTTTCTTAATTCACATGAGCAATAAAAATCAAGGATTATTAAATGTTCATTCAATGAATTATTTGCTTCTTTTTTTCTCTGCCAAGATAAATTTTAAGAACACAAAATTCAAAATAAATAACCCTTTTTAAAGCCAAAATGCCAATGATACACGATGAATAAATTTGAAATTATCTGGTGAAAGTAGTTTGTTTTCTTTGGCTATGAAAATTTTGACCTAATAGGAACTTGCATGTCTGGATCCTCACATAAAATATTCCTAAGTGGCTTACGTATAAAGTATGATTCACAGACCATATGTATTGATTCCAAGAGTGATCTCTTGACACATTAATTTTAAAGCATCATAATTATAATGGTCCATTCATTGTATTAAATGAGTATTAAATCTTTACAACTACTTAAAACTGTTTCTAAAGGGTCATAGACTTAATCACCTCACAAAATATATACCTACACCAGCAGTTATCCCCATCTCTGCAAAAGGCAGAAGTTCTACAATATTCAGTAAGTATAACCTACACTTCTAGTTAAAAAAAAGGGGGGGGTCTGTTTAAAGCACATGTAACCAGTAGTACCAGAGAAATTTTTACAAATTCGTCACCATTTGGAAAGTTATTAAAGTATTTGCCATACTTGGATTAGGTTTCTATCTTAACATATTTACTTAGGAAATACTTTGTTTTCATTCTCCTTTGTGGCAGCCAAATTGTCCCTTGAAGGCATCTGGAATGGACACGGGAAGACTTGGTTAAATTGTATACATGTGAGAGAACAGCAAAATAAGGTACTGTTGAGTATTAATCTGAATTTCCAGAAGTTACATTAAAGTTAAATTCCTTCTATTCAAAACATGTAGGAGGAAATTAACTTCTGCAACAAATGAGCATTATTGTCTTGGGAGTTCCTGAGAACCTCCCTTTCTTGGCATCTTGCTTAGACTCGTCTGGGCCCCATTTAGTAGTCTTTCCATGTTAAATTTATAATAATGAGCATGGAAAATTAACAAAGTGCTGAGTGTCCACTGGATTAATTTTGTTCATGTAAAAATAAGTATTTTATGAGGCAATGTGTTAGGTACTGCAAATAGAAATATCAAAGAGCCTGAGTTTTTGCTTTCCAAGTATTCTTAATCTAGAGGAGAAATATTCATATCACGAAAATGAGTTATAATCCAGTTGGTAAGTGTAACAATGGAAATATGCGTAAGACAGAGTGCTAAAAAGAGAAAGAAGGATCAAACCTGGTAGGAAGGTGTCATTAAAGACATAACTAAACCCTGAAAATACAGTTCCCCTGACATATAGAGAAGGAAGGGGTCTTGGGAGAGAAAAGAAATATTGAATTCAGAACTAAGCAAGAATGAAGCATTGTGGCATGATAGAGAATGGCAAGTAGTCCTAAGTGCATATGAAATCTAAGACATAAAACAGAGATGGAGGAAATGACAAGGCATGAAGTTAGTAAGGAGCTTGAGAGTTTAGATAGTATTCTAAAAGTGATGCAGAAACAGATAGATGAGGTATTTTTCCGAAGAAAAGTATATTTAATAAGAAGTAGTAATTTTAGAATTTTGGGGATACCAACAAAAAGGCAATATAAAACGTATTTTTGATAAAATATTTTGTCAGTTCCATCAGCAAAAAATGTATGGTTGATTTTAAGACATCTCTTGTTGTAGGAGAAAACCACCAAATGAATGCAATTTATCATTAAATTTACCTTCACTGCAGCAGATGCCAAAGAACTAGTTCAGCAATTATGCCTTAATGTCATCCCATTATCATTTATCATTTTTTGTAATGCATCAAGACCTAACGTGTAAGTCCATGAAGGCAAGCTTGGTCAGCAGCCATAGAAATATGGGGTTCATTTTGCTTTCCTTCCTTTTGTTATAAAAGGGGTCTTGCCTTCTTATACATGGGATGTGACATTTAAGTTAAGTTCATATAACCTTTTAAATGAGTACATTATTTTTTTTTCATTTTGAAGTAGAATAACTACATCACCAGTAAGTGGTAGAATAAATTGTAACCACATGTCAAAAAGTAGGTCATCCTAATGAGTGTGGGTAAAGCTGGTATTTTCCTTCAGGAAATACTGGGTTTATTTTTTCACAGAACAGTAATATATTTTATTAATAACTGCTCTGTGTATTGCATAGTTAAAATTATTGACTTTATAACTTCTTCAATGCCAAACATTATTTAAAATAATCAATCCTTTAAAAATTAACTTGACATCAAGGTACAATTTAAATTGAAATATGTAGATTTGATATCTATGAATGGAAAACATTTTAAGTGCTAGCTCTTAACCTTGTTTCTCTGTTAGTGAATACTTTCTAGTTGACAATAGAAAGAAAGAGTACCCTGAGTTAGTAAAAGGTCTGTATTAGAGAATACAGCAGTCTCCCCTTATTTAAGGGGATACACTCCAAGACCCCCAGTGGATGCCTGAAACTGAGTTAGTACCGAATCCTATATAATTTGCTGTTTTTTCCTATGCATACATATCTATGATAAAATTTAGTTCATAAGTTAGATACAGTAAGAGATTAAACAATAATACTGCTAATAAAATAGAACAATTATGACAATATACTATAATAAAAGTTATGTGAATGTGGTCTCTCTCAACATATTGTACTGCACTCTTCTTGTGATAATGTGAAATGATAAAATGCCCATATGATGAGATGAATTGGGGTGACATGGCATAGGAATTTTGACGTAGTGTTAGGCCACTGTTGACCTTCTGATATTATGTCTAGACCATGGTTGACAGCGGGTAACTGAACCCATGGAAAGTGAAACCATGGCTAAGAGGGGACGACTATACTTTTGAAGCAAATATAATACCATAGACTCTCAGGGATATTAGAGGTCATCCTCTAAACAGCACCCCAAGTCTCTGTGTCATCTCTGCCTGTGGGCTCCCTAGACCTCACTGAAGCATCTAAGTCAGTGATGGAGTGCAATACTCAATGCCTGCATCTTCTTCAGTTGGCTTTTTCGATTAGAAAATTCTTCCTTATATTACTCTAGATCTGTCTGCCTATAACCAGGATTCTCTGCCAGAGTTCGGCCTCCTGGGGCCATATAGTATGCGCCCTTTAAATATCTGCAGACAGCTAAAGATGAGTTTCTTTCGCTTTTTACCAGATCACTAGACTGACTGGCAACCAGGGAAATGTGGTAGACAAAAAAAGTCTGAATTCAGCCAAATATGAGCGAAGTCTTTCACTGAATCATCGTAGGCAGGAAAGTGTTGGCTGTAAATTCCTAACTAGAGATTAATTAATGGGTGGCTGGTGTCAGCCTGGAGAGTTGAAGTATCCACATAGCTTGCATGCTCTATCGATCTGTCTTTAGACTAAGATGCTCAACATTTGAATCCGTGACTGAGCTGAGTACCTTGATCGACGTAGGATTAAATTGACTTTAGGGGCAGCTCTGAGAGGGAGGGTGGATATGCTTAAGGACACTTATACCAGAGAACTGCATGGCTCATGTTCTCATTTAAGTCTGATAAAAAGTCCATATTTCAGATAAGGTCTTTCTAATCACTTTACACAAATTAGCATTCTCCCCCATCATCAGTGTCTTCCTCCTTTATTTTCTCCATAATACTTATCATCACTTGGTATGTTATCTATTTATCTTTAATAGAAAGATCCCTCCACTAGAATGTAAGCCCCAACTTTTTTTTTTTAAGTTTAAATTGCCAAAAATTCAAACATTCAGCTCTTTCCCATTAAGTGGTTGAATGGCCAAGTCATTGACATGAGCTTTGCAGTAGATTGAACAATAAACTTAGAAAAAGCAAGCTCATGGAGTGACATGGTGGGATGGCAGGAGCTAGAGTCCCTCTGATACCCATCCTTACCCATTACGTGCTAGGGTCTATGCTAGGTGGTTGGTGTTATTTATCTCTAAAACTTTATGAGAGTGTGCTGTAGACATTTAAAGAGAACAGAATCTGAGGGATTATTGTATCATATAGAAGGCAATAGATATGTAGTAAGTGAAGGAAATAGGACTCAAACTCAGATATGGCTGGCCACAAGACTGGAGGAGAGCTTTATGATATCTGACTGTAAGGGTCACAGTGAATGTGTAAAGGGGATTTGTTGAAAGAAAAATGAAGCACAGTTGATCCTAAGAAAATCATTCAGGGAAAAGGTAAGGCTTGATATGAAGAATGAAGGTGATTCAGAGAAATGGGAGAATAGTGAAGATATGAGAATGCTTGTGAGCTTCGGAGTTGGGTAAAAGTCACAGGCACGGAGGAGGCTCCAGATTTATATATTTCTATCTTTGTCGATGTGGTTAACTAGCAGCAATTTCATGTTATTAAGAGGAAGGGTGAATGGTTTGATAAGCCTAGAGTGTTCTCAGTGGGGATGATGATCAGCCCCAAAGGGGCAAAAATTGGTTCTTGGAAGGCAACCCCCCTCGCTTCCCAGATATTACAACAGTTCATGGCCCTCCAAAGGACCACGGTATATAAACAGACATGCAGTGTATCTGTGGTGCTCAAATTTCATGGGGAAGTGCAAAGGGGGGATTTTAATGGAAAAAAAAAGAAACACAGGCAATTCAAGAGATTAAGAGAGTAGAAGCCATAAGAGAAAATAATTTATACAAAGGAAAAGCCAACTGGCTGTTCTACAGTGTCTTAAGAACTCCCATGAGTATATTATAGTGGCTTAAGGAGTAGACTCTGTCCTTAGATAGATCTGGAGCTTATTTTATGCTCACTGTGTGCCATAGACACTTCTAAATGCTTCCTGTGTATTCATCGATTAAAGCCTTGCCATAAATTTATGAGAGGTTCTTTGAATAACATTTGCCCAAGGTCAAATGCTATGGTGTTAGGGCCAGCATCGCTATGAGCTCTATTTTCCTAATTAGGAGAATGGGGATAACAAGATAGTAATACCTATTTAGTGGGCTGATGTGAGAACTACGTGGGCTCATGTATGCAAAGCAGTGAGCACGATGCCAGGCAAGAAGGTTAGCTATTCTGAATGACTCACTTGTGGTTCGTACCCTGCGTTTGCTTGGATAACCAGAGGCAGCAGGATTTGTCATTTTCAAGGACCCATTTCTACTTTAGTTAATAACAATGCCTCACTATTGCTAGTGTGACAAATGTACCACACTCATGTAGGATGTGAACGATGGGGAAAACCGGCTGTAGGTGTATGGGAACTCTTTGTACTCGGTTCACAATTTGTTTCTAAATCTGTTCTAAAACAAAACTTTATTTTTAAAAATATTAATTCCTAGCAATGAATTGAGTATGTTCTTTTAACTTGTAATTAAAAAAAAATCAGCTTCATAAATCCTGCTGAACAATGAAAATGTCCAAAAAAAAAAAAAAAAACCAGTAAGAGCACAGGGATTTTAAACATTCCATACATAAGCCAGCAGATGGCAGAGTACCCAAGCGTCTGAATTTGGGCCTAAAACTCCGCTTCCCATCAAATGAAGCTTTTTCGTTTTTCGTGGAGTTTGAGCTAATTTATAATGCTAAAAATACAAAATCCTTTCACCTCTAAATACAGGGCTAGTGCTGAAAATAGAATGGGCAAGAGTGTGGGGCGGGTACTTTAGCTTGGATACACTGCGGTGGTCAATCCCTGTTGAGGCAAGAGGCGGCTTTGATTCTGAGTGCTGTGAACTCAGGTGCTCATTCACAGTCCAGGTATGGTGTCCACAAACAGATGGCGAGCCTTCTTGTCCCAATCTCTTCCTCACCTTATGCTCACAATGGCGATTTCCCACCTGGTACAGGTGGGTGGGAAATCGACTCCCTAGACTAGGGTAGCGGGACTAATCAGTGATCTCAAGCTGTGCCAACACTCATCTAGAGTTACTGCTGGAAGGAAGGTGTAAACTCCAACTGAAATAAGGTTGGGGAATGGTTCTGGTTGCAATGACCGAGGAGACTGCCCTTTGGTGTGGAGCAGGAGCAGTGTTTTCTTGAGGAAATCGATTTCTCTTTGGTAGATTAGCAGCCATGGATAGAATTCACACAGAGGTTCCGTATGGAGAAAGATGATTTTTTTTTTCCTTATGTCTGGGAGAAAGGAAGCTAATTTATGTGAGCAAACGAAAGGTAATGTAGAATAAAAGGGATAGTTAGACATTTTAGTCCTCAACGAAGAATTTAAGGCTAATGGCCTCCATCTGATCCAAAAGCCAATTATGCTAATGGCTCTCTTAGATGTAAAAGCTGTGGCCATGAGTCAGCACGGACCTTTGGCACTCAATATGTTTGCATGGACACTTGGGTGATTCTTTTCTTCCCATTCCCTGGCTGTACTAAAAGTTAAAATCATTTTTACCCTTTGATATATGCATGACCTGGAAGGTAACAGGACTGAATGCGGTGGAGGCTTTTTATAAGGCTATGATTGGATATGTTCTCCAAGCTGAGTCTTATGGTACATTCACAAGCCATAGAAGGAAAAACAGACACAAGATGCATTGAGAAGAAAAGTTGTTATCCAGGATGATGTTTTTTCACCAAATGCAAGAGGACTTTTTAATTTCTTTTGTGCAGAAGGTTAATCATTGAGATGGGTTAATGTACAGGCATTAGTTAATCTCAGCAGTCTGTTAAATGAACAGGTTTATTGACTTTACAAAAGGTTACTTTGTGTAACGATTACATTGAAAGAGCAGAACTCAATAGAGTGCAGAATAAAGCAGTATTTTCCCTTCTGCTGCCCCTAAAACCCTGTGGTGGGCTGCTTACATCCATGCCTCTGATGAAATGTCAAAGCAGTCTCGTAGCTTCAGTCACTTCTGATGACAAAACAGCTCTTAATAGTCAAAATTCCCCCTTCATTCAGAGTTAACCCTTCTCCAGTAGTTCCCTTACAGCCGCTCTTCCTCAGCTGGAAGGGAGGGGATGGTGGGAAGACAGGAGCATGCAACAGCTCACACTGAAGAGATTCTGTCCCAAACCCTCCCATTCCCTGGCTCCTCTGATTTCGGAAGGTCTTCAAAGTACAGATTGAATTTAGGGTCTCAGTATTTGGGACACCTGGGTGGCTCAGTTGGTTAAACGTCTGCCTTCAGCTCAGGTCATGATCCCAGAGTCCTCGGATAGAGTCCTACATTGGGCTCCCTGCTCAACAGGAAGCCTGCTTCTCCCTCTCCCTCTGCCCCTGCCCCCTGCTCATGCTCTCTCTCTCTCTCTCAAATAAATAAATAAAATCTTAAAAAAGCGGTGGGGGAGGGGCTCAGTATTTGGTTTTGAACATCATCTTTGCAAGTCCTGCCTGGTGATCTAGCGATCACTCAGGTTGTGAGGGTAAAGACACTTATCTCAGCCTTTGGGGCTTCAGCCAGAAATGGAGGAAAAGAAAACAAGTCCTATTTCAATATCCTGTCATATTAGTAACTCTGGAGGATTTCTAAGACATTAAAAATAAGACCATGTAATGTGAAAATAGCAACATTCTAAGCTTCTTGTTTAGTGAATCTCGAAGGCGAGTGGGAAGTCAGAGTCATAGGCAGGGCTTGGGGACACGCTGTTTCTCAAGTGTTTGGGCTGATTAAGTTTGAGAACCACTTCTCTTGTCACTCTTTAAGCAAGTCAAACATTTTGACATATGTCATCTTATAAAAGAAGAAGGATGAGCTGGGGAGACTCTTAGGGTTCCCTGCAACTCCAAAATATTTAAGAATGACAAATCAAACAATAAAAAATAAAATAAAATTGGTGAAATATTGTGCCTAGTTATCTTAGCTTTGATTGTATGCAAATGAAGAAGCCAGTTATTGAAACCTAAAAAGCTAAAACACCTTCGCACAATTTATGCACCTAAATGAGAAGTAGCTAATCTTCACTGTATAAAAAATGACGGCTGTGGTGGCTAAAGATAAAAGCTAATTCCCAGTAATAGGTAGGAGCAACTATTCTTGAGTTCATTAATTTCTATTTGGGTTTCTCTAGGGAAAGCTGCTATTTTTTTATTTAAGTCTCTATGTCCTCAGGTGAGAATATTAACTGAACCTGGGTCCAGTCTGTGTGAAGTGTGAATTTTTAAAACTGAAAATGTGGAAATCAAACACGTTACCATTTGACATGTGAACACTGATGCTTTTAATGGAGGAAAATGAGATTTGTTGAGACAAAGAAATAGAGTTGAAGATAATTATAACAGTATTCAGGATAGAGTATAAAGAGACTATAGTGATTAAAACTATGATGGTTAATAAAAGGGCACCTGCAAGACACATCCAGAGTTTTTTGTTTCTTTTTCTTTAGTTTAAAGACTTCCTTCATCACTCTCAGAGACTCAGAAGGTTCCCTTTCTCCTTTATAGGTACTTTTTTCTTTGGTGGGAACTCCCTGCAAACTTCAGCAGCCATGAGAGACTTGCCCCTCCCCACTCCAACCCCTTCAGAGATAGATGCTCTCTTTCTCTCCCCTGCACCCAGCCCCTGACACTTCCCCAGCTTATCTCTGCCCAGGTCTGCATGATAAAATGGGGCACAAATCAAAGATCTGTGAAATAGTGAATGCACGTGGCTGTTCGAGAATCCCATTTCATTAAATGAAAGTGGGTTCTGTTTAAACAAAGTTTCTGGGGTGCCTGGGTGGCTCAGATGGTTGAGCGTCTGCCTTCAGCTCAGGTCATGATCCCGGGGTCCTGGGATCGAGTCCCGTGTCGGGCTCCCTGCTCCTTGGGAGCCTGCTTCTCCCTCTGCCTCTCTCTCTCTCTCTCTCTCTCTCTCTCTCTCTTTCATGAATAAATAAATAAAATCTTTAAAAAAAATAAAACAAAGTTTCTGGTTCTCTCACTGCCCCAGGAGGCACATGTGGCTGGATGTGTACATGGGTGTGTCACCACCAGGAAGAATAAATATTTGGGTGCTCACTGGAAGTCTCTGTTTCAGACGTCGCTGTTGGCAGAAGACCCACAGGGCAGTGAGGGAGCACTGGGGGGAGCTGAGATCATTGTGGCAGATGAGCCAGCGGACATGTGAGGAGATACCCCGTATACACAAAATGATGGCCATTTACGTTTTTAAACATATGGCATGTTGTTCTGTATTAATCATTTGATATTTTAGTCTTTATGTTATTTTTGTAGTCTTTATGTTATTTAGGTTTGGAAGTATTGTATTTTTTTTTCTGATGAGTAAATTTTCCTTACTTAGACATAAAAACACATCCCAGGTAGATGTTGTGGCCTTCCCATGCTGGCTAGCCTCTGCAGCATCTTTTGATGCTGTGATAGGTAGAAGTAGATCATTCTATTCAAACATCATTTAAATCATTTTATATGTGTAAAATAGTATTTTAAACTCCAGAAAAGCCACTAGGAATAATAGACTAAATTAGACAAACCTGCATTCTAACCATGGCTCTGCTAGAGGCATGACCTAGAGCAGTCACTTGATTTAAGAGCTCAGATTTCTGCTTTGTAAAAAGAAGTAGTTAAACTGATGAGCTCTAAGATCATTTTCAGCTCAAAATCGTATCAGTTGGATTCTTGATGTCTAAAACTTGCCCTTATTAATAGTATCAATTACTCCCAATTAGCTTTTATTTATGACATTTAAACTGTTCCTTCATACATGGAATAAAAAAAGGAAATTACTAAATTTACTTTGCAAAGATCCAAGCACCAGTTGGCTGTTATGCAGCCTGACTAATGTGAAAATAAGTTGAAGAATTGAAAACTGCCAAGGAAGTTTGAGTTAATGGAAAATCACTAGTCGTCTTCAAGGACCTTCCTTTCAGAATGTTTTAGAATTAAGCACCTCACCATCTAAGGCAAGAAAAGAAAGAGAAAGAAACCAAATAAAATAATAGCAAACTCTAACAGGAAATCTCCTTCATACACTAGACTTCCTATTCTTTACTTGAGGACATACATTTCTTCCAGAAGCCTTACTATTTAGCATAGAAAGCACCTCCCCCCCCCCCGCTCCCGCTCAGTGAACCCTGGGTAGAAAATTACAAATATCACGAGGTTTTCCCCAAAGTTTCTCCCTTATGTAGCACTGACATTTCTGCAAATCCCTTCTAAACATTATGAGAGAAAGAAGTGGCTTTTTATTTGGAATGCTAGTTGTGACTTAGGATTATTGGAGAAGCCCCTTTGTTTGGTTTTTATGGAAGCGTGTCGACAGCTGTCAGCAATAATACTTGCTCCACCTGCTGCAATGTGATATATTGATATGTATACAACAATATGTTATAAATTGAAATAAAATATGCATTTTTTTCATAATTTATCAGCATTATGATGGCACAAAAAAGGCAGTCTTATGAATAATACAGAGCTCTTCAGTGGGCATTATGTACTGTAGGTAATAAACGAAGCCTCTCCCCTGGACTGCCAGGAGAGTTGTAAAGCAGAATGCATTACTTCAGCCCTGTGATAATAAATCATTTTAGTATGTCAGTAGGCTCTGGCTAACTTTTACTCCTGAGGTCTGAAAGAATAGTGTGCCATACGGCTCTGGATGGTTTCTGAAGTGTTTAGACTGGCCCTGAGTCTCCTGGGTCATGTTTTGAGTGAGCGATATGGGTAGATAACAAGTGGCAGTATTTCTCAGGTATCGATACTATGATGCCTCCTGTTGTTTTATTGCCTAGAGTGGCTGATTTCGTCCTAATTGGAACTGTAGTTCTTCTTTGTGTCTCTATTTGCAATATGGTGCTGTGTTTCTTTAAAAAATATACAAGTTGCTCTGTAATACAATGCACCTGCTCTAAGTGATGCCATCCTGCCTCTCTGTTATCTTTTCATGGATACGAAATCAATAAGTTCTTTCTGTTCTTATTTATTCTCTTATGTATAGCCACCCTTATAGGAACTGTTTTTCTTAGAGCTGCGATGGCCATTAGTTAGTTCATCATTACTTTGTATGTTTTGAAAGATAACAGCACAGCCTCGTTGGTAGCAGACCTCAACTGATTGTATATGATTGAAAGCATCATCTTTATATAAACTTTGTTAGCATCTCAAGCTCTGTGTGTGTGTTAATTTTTCCTAGAGTAGAGTAGCAGTTGGGGTAATGGTTGTTGTATATGTAGAAAAGGTATAATTTAAAATCACTCTTTTGGCTTAGAATACCTGCCTTTTTTTAACCATGTCACAGTTTTCTCATATGGTAACAAAAATCTGAGAAAAATTCATAAGAAACACTGGATAGATATCAACAGCTCTTCTGAAGGAGGGGAACCATACATAGCATTTTGTCATTATTTTCTGATGTTCTAACTGTGTAAACTAATTCTGAAAAGTACATTAGCTCTTTTTGATGTGTAAGATTGCTTACCAAGCCTCTGCTGTCTTGATTTAAATATCCATACATTGAGTTCATGCTGATCCATGAACAGTTAAGAAAACAGGGATCTGAAGCATCCACACAGTACCTACCATTTCCTGCAGGGTAATAGCATGGTTGATAACTTAGGCCCATTTTGAACATTCAAACTAATTAGAGTCATGAAACGATAATAGTAGTGTGTTTTAATCCACTGGTATATTACCCATTGTTGGGGGGGCATACTTTTCATACAAAAGATACTGAACGAGTCCTGAAGAATATTTGGATTGAAACAGGTGGGAAATAACAGTTCAGGTCCACTGCTCCTTCAGGTCCCTGAAATATAAATGCAGAGACTTTTAGCAACTGCACACCAGCCAAGCTGCATAAAAATGGCCAATTTCTTAAGAAAACCAGAATTTATGTAATACAAGGCCTTTTAGAACATATCAACTCAACTTCATTTGGAAGCAAATATGTAACTGGTACAGCTCACGAAGCACGGCATGGCTCTTTCGCATTTCAAATGGCTTGTGTGGCCTCCGTTCTGCACCAGCGGGTCCCCAAAGCTGGCTCCCACAGAAGATTGCTGCAGTCCAATATAGGGATTAGGAAAGCATGGAACACTGTGGTGACAGCAATTTTGAAGACAGATGTCTTCTATCTATAACCAGATTGGAGATAGTGAAGAAAATAGCTGTGCAAGTTGTTTCCATGAACTTACCCCTTTCCTTTGCTTGTGAGTGTACCCTAGAGAAGAGGAATTCTGACTGCATTATGGAAGCTGGGTTTCCCGTGATTGTTATAAAATATTTGGAAATTTTGATGTCCAAGAGGGCATGCCTTCAAATAGTAAGCCTAAGAGTATCTACTTAGTTGTGAAAAGCCACTGTGATGCATAGTAAATGCTGATGATGGACCTTTCCTTTGGATTCATATGTAGCTGGAGATTTATTTGATGTTTGAGATCCACTGTGCTTTGGAATAAAATCCTCTTAGCTTCCCTACCTTAAGCTCAGAGGAAAGATGATTTCAGTGCTGTGGTTGACTAGCATGCATTGCTTCTACTTATGAGAGATTTTTTTTTAAATAAAATTTCAAAGAAAAATATCAAATATGCCTTAATAGGGAATTTGATACACCATTGGAGGGAGGCTTTTCTTGAAATGCTTTTATTCAAAGACATCTTTTGTTTGGAAAATAGAAATTCCGAAGCCGGTTCTATTTCACAATACTTTAAAAGTAAAAAGGTCACTGATTTATCACATTTTTCTATGAAATTCCTTTTTTGCCATCTTATTTAGGAAAATGTAAAAGAAACAGTTACTTCACATATATATGAAAAAATCATCCTTAGGAAAAAAGCATATATTTCATACACATATGTTCTAGAGTGTACATACATTTTGGCTTTATATGCAAGCACTTTAACCTGGGGAAAGATCTAGAAAAATGCAAAATCCAGTATTGGTATTACTTAGCGAACTTTCGTAGAATAATCATTCTGAAATGGATCAGGACTAAGTCTATGAGGGGTAATTTAATATATTTACCCTAATCCCAGAAAAATAGGCATTCAGAATCTTTCAAATATAGAATAACCTGTCATTTCTCACAGTCTTATCAGGAATTCCTTTTCCTCGGTCTAGCAAGCATATTTCTGCTTATGCTTTCAGACTTTCCTCCTTCAATTCTAAAAATTTATAATTGTCTAATTCTGAATAATTTGATTCACTTAAGTATTTTTCAAATTCTTTATTTCTCTCTAAATTGAATAAAGCACAAATTTAAATGACAGGATAAAAGGCTTTTTTAAGAAATGGGGTAGATTGTGCTTGTTTCCAACGTTGCTCTTATTTACTTAACATTGAGTAATGTAAGTTCTGAGATAGAATTTATAAAATATTTCCAAGATATACAAGGAGAGTTAAGATGGTGGAGGAGGAGGAGGACCCTAGGCTCGCCTCATCCCTCGAACACGGCTAGATAAATATCAAATTGTTCGGAACACTCAGCAAGTCAGTCTGAGGATGGAGAGAACAAACTGCATAACTAGAGGGAGAGAAGAGGCCACATCATAGAAGGTAGGTGGTATGGAGACGTGATTTAGGGGAGAAAAGAATCGCAGGTGCAGCTGAGGGAAGGAAGCCCTGATCACAGGGAGAGGAGAGAGAGACAGAGGCAGAGAGGCAGGGAAAAAGGGAGGGGGAGAGAGAGAGAACAGTGCACAGGAGATCACCAAAGGAAAACACTTCCCCAAAACCATTGACTGGGAATACGAGAGGGGCTGATTATCATGAGTTTTTATAACCAACAGAGCTCAAAGACTGAAGTTTTAGAAGTCTGTGCCATGGCTGGTGTTGAGCCCAGTAAGCACAGCAGTGCTGCTGTAGATAAGGAGGGCAGAGGCCCAGGAACAGACAGTGTAATCTGAGGATCCCCTGGGATGCACTAGGAGAGACGTTTCTCCCTTCTTGGAGTGCATCTGGGAGAGGAGGCATTGCCTCTTAGGGGACAAAAGAGCCAGTGGACATTATTGCTCTGCCCCATTCCGTAGCATAGGGGCAGAGACACCTGATGAGGGCGGCTAACCTGAACACCAGCTTTTTGTTGTGCTTTACTTTAAACTCCAACTCCTGTGCATTGGTGTGACTGCCCTTTTGGACCAAACAGGCAACAACCCCAGTATGGTGAAACCCACCCCCAGAGGACCAGCAGGGGTCCATGTAGTGCCAGGTCCCTAAAATTTGGAGTTTTGAAACTCAGTGGGTGTGCTGAGATAGAACACAGGTATACTGTGCTGCTGGGTAGGCAAATGGCCCAGACCCAGGCTGAAGTCAGGGATCTGAGGGACACCTGGGACACATGAGGATAGATTGTTTGCTCTTCTGTGAGGGCTTCCTGGACAGAAGTTGGCACAAACTTCCCTCTCCAGGGATGAGGGAGAGAGCTGGCACCATTTTTCTGCACCATCCATCAGTGCAGACGGACTTCATTGAGCAGCACTACACCCACAGCGGAGGTCTGAGCTGCATACACCAAGCCCCACCCCCTGTGCTCTGAAGGTGCTTCTTTACTATGGCAGGTGTGCCTGAGAGTCAGAGCAGCAGTGGGTGCCTCCTCCAGAAGACCGGTGCAAACTCCCCACACACACCAAGTCTACTGACCATAGAGTGCTGCAAAGCTTCAGCTCTAATGGAAATAGCATCAGGTCTCTCTTAACAAGCAGACCAGAGCACACCTAGTTAAATGCCACACTTTGGACAAAGTCCAAACACTCCCCGCTGTAGGCATGGAGAAACTTTGCAGAGGACTGACCTGAGGAAAAGAGCAGCCAAAACACAGCAGCAGAGTACATAAAACATACACCAGAAACACTTCCTAAAGCTTCAGGCACCGGATGGTATAAGACCTCTTCTTAATAAAACCATTACTCTCAGGAGCAGGAAACATAACAGGCTTTCCTAACACAGAGAAGAAGACAGAGACCTAGACAAAATGCCAAGACAGAGGAATGCATCCTAAAAGAAAGAAAAAGAAAGGCCACAGCCAGGGATCTATTTAAAACAGATATAATTAATATGCCTGACCCAGAATTTAAAACAACAATCTTAAGTATACTAGCTGGGCTTAAGAAAAGCATAGAAGACACCAGGGAGTCTCTTACCACAGAGATAAAAGACCTAAAAACTAGTCAGGCCAAAATAAAAAATGCTAGAACTGAGATGTGAAACCAACTAGATGTAATGACCACAAGGATGGAAGAAGCAGAGGAACAAATAAGTGATAGAGAAGATAAAATTATGGAAAAGAATGAAGCTGAAAGTGAGAGGGAAGGAAAAATATTGGATCACGAAGGTAGACTCAGGGAACTCAGCTACCCCATACAGCATAATAACATTCTTTTCATAGGAGTTCCAGAAGAAGAAGAGAGGGGAAAAGGAAGAGAAGGTTTATTTGAGCAAATTATAGCTGAAAACTTCCCTAATCTGGGGAAGGAAACAGACATCTAAATCCAGGAGGCACAGAGAACTCCCATCAAAATCAACAAAAGCAGGCTAACACCAAGATATATAGTAAAATTTGCAAAATACAGAGAGAAGGAAAAAATCCTAAATGCAGCAACAGAAAAGAAATCCCTAACTTACAAGAGAAGACATATAAGGTTAGCCCCAGATCTATGCACAGAAATTTGACAGGCCAGAGGAAGGTGGTATGATATATTCAATGTGTTGAATGGGAAAAATATGCAGCCAAAAATACTTTATCCAGCAAGGCTGTCATTCAGAATAGGAGAGATAGAGTTCCCAAAACAAACAAAAACTAAAGGAGTTCATGACTACTAAACCAGCCTTGCAAGAAATACTAAAGAGGACTCTTTGGGAAAGAAAGGCCAAAAGTGACAAACACTAGAAAGGAACAGAAGAAATCTCCAGAAACAATGACTTTACAGGTAATACAATGGCACTAAATTAACATCTATCAATAATCACTCTGAATGTAAACAGACTAAATGCTCCAATCAAAAGACATAGGGTGTCAGAATGGATAAAAAAATAAGACCCATCTATATGCTGCTTAGAAGAGACTCATTTTAGACCCGAAAAACACCTGCATATTCAAAGTGAGGAGATGGAGAACAATTTATCATGCTAATGGACAGGAAAAGAAAGCTGGAATAACCATACCTATATCTTACAAACTAGATTTTAAACCAAAGACTGTAATAAGAGATGAAGAAGGGCACTACATCATAATAAAGTGGTCTATCCAACAAGAAGGTCTAGGAGTTGTAAATATTTGTGCCCCCAACTTGGGAGCACCCAAGTATATAAAACAATTAATAAACATTAAAAAACTCATTGATAACAATACAATATTAGTAGAACTTTAACACTCCACTCACAGCAATGGACAGATCATCTAAGCAGAAAATCAACAAGGAAACAACGGCTCTTAATGACACACTGGACCAGATGGACTTAACAGATATATGCAGAACATTTCATCCTAAAACAGCAGAATACACATTCTTTTCAAGTGCACATGTAACATTCTCCAGAATAGATCATATACTAGGTCACAAATCAGACCTCAACAAATACAAAATGATTGAGATCATACCATGCATATTTTCTGACCACAATGCTATGAAACTTGAAGTCAACCACAAGAAAGAGTTTGAAAAGACCACAAATACATGGAGGTTAAAGAACATCCTACTGGGGCACCTGGATGGCTCAGTCATTAAGCATCTGCCTTCAGCTTAGGTCATGATCCCAGGGTGCTGGGATCAAGTCCCACGTCAGGCTCCCCGCTCCCCGAGAAGCCTGCTTCTCCCTCTCCCATGCCCCCTGCTTGTGTTCCCTCTCTCACTGTCTCTCTCTGTCAAATAAATAAATAAAATCTTTTTAAAAAAAGAACATCCTACTAAAGAATGAATGGGTTAACCAAGAAATTAAAGAAAAAATTTTAGATTTTTTTTTTATTTATTTGACAGAAAGAGAGATAGAGCAGGAACACAAGCAGGGGGAGTGGGAGAGGGAGAAGTAGGCTTCCCACCAAGCAGGGAGCCTGATGTGGGACTCGATCCCAGGATCGTGGGATCATGACCTGAGCCGAAGTCAGATGCTTAATGACTGAACCACCCAGACGCCCTAAAGAAAAAATTTTAAAAAAATAGATGGAAACAAATGAAAATGAAAACATGACAGTCCAAAATGTTTGGGATGCAGCAAAAGCAGTCCTAAGAAGGAAGTATATAGCAAAACAAACCTACCTTAAGAAGCAAGAAAAATCTCAAATATGCAACCTAACCTTACACCTAAAGGAGCTAAAAAAAGAACAACAGATGAGGCCTACAGCCCACAGAAGAATGGAAATAATAAAGATTAGAGCAGAAATAAATGATACAGAAACAACAACAACAACAAAAACAGATCAATGAAACTAGGAGCTTATGGAGCTGATACTTTGAAGGAATTAATAAACTTGATAAACCCTTAAACAGACTTATCAAAAAGAAAAAAGAAAGGACCCAAATAAATAAAATCATAAATGAGAGAGGAGAGATCACAACCAACACCACAGAAATACAATTATAAGAAATATTGTGAAACATTAGATGCCAACAAATTGGGCAATCTGGAAGAAATGGATAAACTCCTAGGAGCATATATACCGCTAGAACTGAAACAGGAAGAAATAGAAAATTTGAACAGACCTATAACCAAAGAAATCAAATCAGTAATCAAAAATCTCCCAACAAACAAAAGTCCAGGGCCAGATGGTTTCCCAGGGGATTTCTTCCAAACATTTAAAGAAGACTTAATATCCCTGGACACATGTACCCCAATGTTTATAGCAGCAATGTCCACAATAGCCAAACTATGGAAAGAGCCTAGATGTCCATTAACAGATGAATGGATAAAGAAGATGTGGTGTGTGTGTGTGTGTGTGTGTGTGTGTGTGTGTGTGTGTGTGTGTCTGTGTGTGTGTGTGTGTGTAATGGAATATTATGCAGTCATCAAAAAATGAAATCTTGCCATTTGCAATGATGTGGATGGAACTAGAGGGTATTATGCTAAGCGAAATAAGTCAATCAGAGAAGGACAAGTATTATATGATCTCACTGATATAAGGAATTTGAGAAACAGGATAGAGGATCATAGGGGAAAGGAGGGAAAAATGAAATAAGACAAAACCAGAGAGGGAGACAAACCATAAGAGACTCTTAATCTCAGGAAACAAACTGAGGGTTGCTGAAGTGGAGGGGGGTGGGAGGGATGGGGTGGCTGGGTGATGGACATTGGAGAGGGTATGTGCTATGGTGAGCACTGTGAATTGTGTAAGGCTGATGAATCACAGAGCTGTACCCCTGAAATAAATAATACATTACATGTTAATAAGAAAAGAAATCTGAATAAAAAAATAAAAATTGTAAAACAAGAAAAAAAAAGAATATCTATTCTTTTCAAACTGTTCCAAAAAATTAAATGGAAGAAAAACTTCCAATCCCATTCTATGAGGTTAGCTTTACCTCAATTCCAAAACAGGACAAAGACCCCACTGAAAAGGAGAATTATAGGCCAATATCCCCAATGAACATGGATGCAAAAATTCTCAACAAAATACTAGCAAATCTAATCCAACAGTACATTAAAAGAATCATTCACCAAGATCAAATGGGATTTATTCCTGGGCTTCAAGGGTGGTTCAGTATTTGCAAATCAATCAACATGATACACCACATTAGTAAAAGAAAGGATAAGAACCATGTGATCCTCTCAATAGATGCAGAAAAAGCATTTGACAAAGTATAGCATCTATTCTTAAAAAAAACCTTCAACAAAGTAGGGATGGAGGGAACATACCTCAACATCATAAAGGCCATACATGGAAGACCCACAGCTAATACCATCTTCAATGGAGAAAAACTGGGAGCTTTCTCCAGAAAAACTGGAGAAAAAGACAGGGATGTTCACTCTCACCATTGTTATTTAAGATAGTACTGGAAGTCTTAGCCTCAGCAATCAGACGACAAAAAGAAATAAAAGGCATCCAAATTGGCAAGAAAGAAGTCAAACTTTCAGTATTCGCAGACAACATGATACTCTATGTAGGAAACCTGAAAGACTCCACCAAAAAAATTGCTAGAACTGATACGTGAATTCAGTAAAGTCACAGCACACAAAATCAACATACAGAAATCTGTTGCATTTCTATACAACCATAATGAAGCAGCAGAAAGAGAAATCAAGGAATCAATCCCATTTACAATTGCACCAAAACCCATAAGATACCTAGGAATAAACCTAACCAAAGAGGTAAAAGATCTGTACTCTGAAAACTATAAAACACTGATAAAAGAAATTGAGGGTGACACAAAGAAATGGAAAAACATTCCATGCTCATGGATTGGAAGAACAATATTGTTAAAATGTTCATAATACCCAAAGCAATCTACACATTGAATGCAATCCCTACCATCAGTGTTTTTCACAGAGCTAGAACAAACAATTGTAAAATTCATGGAACCACAAAAGACCCCAAATAGCCAAAGGAATGTTGAAAAAGAAAACCAAAGCTGAAGGCATCACAATTCCAGACTTCAGCTCTATTACAAAGCTATAATCATCAAGACAGTATGGTACAGGCACAAAAACAGACACATAGATCAATGGAACAGAATAGAGAGCCCAGAAATGGACCCACAACTGTATGGTCAAATAATCTTTGACAAAGCAGGAAAGAATATCCAATGAAAAAAACAGTCTCTTCAACAAAAGGTGTTGGGAAAACTGGACAGCAACGTGCAGAAGAATGAAATAGGATGACTTCACACCATACACAAAAATAAATTCAAAATGAATGAAAGACCTAAATGCGAGACAGGAATCCATCAAAATCCTAGAGGTGAGAAAACACAGGCAGCACCCTCTTTGACATTGGCCATAGCAACTTCTTACTAGACACATCTCCTGAGGCAAGGGAAAGGACTTTGGAGAAGAGTGTGGCACATTAAGTGTGCATTTTATCAGGGTTCGGCAATCATGGAAAATACATCCCAGAGTTGTACATTAGGCCATTGTGAGAAATGTTTTAGGCTCTGTATTTGACAAGATCGGCTAAGGGTTGAAATAAACAACCTCCATTTCTCTGGGACTTACCCCAGTAAATGTGTATTTCTTATTCATGAAAAGTCCTACGGGAATGATCCTGGTCAGGCAGCTCTCCTGCTTGTCTCTTTTCTGAGATATGGATCAGAACTCTGAGGTCCTTGCGTTTTGTGGCTCCACTGCCATCTTGAAGTCCCTTGCTTCCAGCTGCTCAGCCGGAGTGGATAGGAGGTGAGTGGGAGACAGGAGAGGCAGCAAAGAATGGAAGTTCACTCCATTTTATGGCCAGTCCTGAAAAAAGCATTCATGACCTTCGTGCACTTCTATCAGCCAGAAGTTAGTAATGAGGTCCCACCTGGATGCAAACGATTGTGGGAAATGTATTCTTCTTGGCACTGTCAAAGAAAACAATTTGGTTGGGGCACACGCATTACTGTATCTGCCACAGTCTCTGTAAAGCTTAACCAACTGGACTGTTGTTCTTTCCCCATTCCCATCTACAACTTCTCCCCTTCCATCTGTGCTTCTGCTTTAAGGAAGTCAGGAGCTGTCACCCTAGATGTCTATAAAGCCAGGGGCTATTCCCCCTCTCTCGGCCATTTAGAATAAACGTCATGGCAAGGTGCCATCCTTTTGGGGGATTTCCTTAAAATCTTAACTGTTCCCCTCCTGTTTGAAAAAGTAAACTCACCATTAATGCATATCCCTTGTATGCCGTACTCCAAATAGTGGCAGAAATAACTCATTCTGGCAAAAGGAAATCACCCTGGAAATTACCAGAGGATGTGACATGGATTATTTAGTGTAATGGCTGAAGGTGTTTTCAGTAAAATGCAGTGTATGCTGTGTTCCCTGATCCCATTTGTCCTCTTAAAATTAATTTCTGTAGTGTTTCACAGTTACCTGTTTAATTATTCATTCTGGATGTCATGGAGAATGATACAGTACTGCAAAATAAAGCCAATAAAACAAGTTTCTAATGCTAAATATCGAAGCCGGAAAATATGACCATTACAAATAAGCAAGGACCTGTCTTCCCTTTTCATAAGTATTCTACAAAGACGTGCCATGCAATAAACAATGGTGTTGCTTGGATTAATTTGAAGATGTTTGCATAAATATGCTGAGTTTTATAGTTCTCTTTCCCACTACGGTTTTTTTGTATTACAAGAATATGTGTTTCCCAGGCAAAGTATTCACCTTAATCTTTCATGCCATTGAAACTTCTAACATCTCTTTGCAGTGTAGTGCTATGGGAGAGGCATGAGCTTCTGGAATCAGACAAACCTGAGTGTGAGTCCTGGGTTTATCACATTTGATGTTCAGACTACTTATTCAGACAGCTTCTTATTTGTAAAATATACCTCACAAAGTTTTTGTGTACATTAAACTGAACGATATCACACAGAACCTTAATTTAGCATGCTGAATTTTTTAAGAGCTTCTCTCTTAAAAAAATGATTAATTTCTACTAATAATTTTACTTGAATTATAAATAACAAGATTGATTTCTGGGATGCCTGGGTGGCTCAGTTGGTTAAGGGTATGCCTTTGGCTCAGATCATGATCCCAGTGTCCTGGGATCGAGTCCCACATCAGGTTCCTTTTTCAGTGGGGAGCCTGCTTTTCCCTCTGCCTGCCACTCCCCCTGCTTGTGTGCGTGCTCTCTCTCTTCTCCCTCTCTCTCTCTGACAAATAAATAAATAAAATCTTTAAAAAAAACAAGATTGATTTCAAAGGATAAAAATATAAGTAAGAACAGTGTGAGAATTATTTATGAAGATTACTAAATGATATGAAGGAATTAATTCATGGTAAATATTTAACATTTAAAATTATTTTATTTAGGGGTGCCTAGTGGCTTAGTTGGTTAAGTGTCTGACTTGATTTCAGCTCATGTCATGATCCTCAGGGTCTTGAAATTGGACCCCGTGTCAGGCTCCGTGCTCCGTGCTCAGTGCGGAGTCATTTTTGTCCCTCTCCCTCTGTTCTTTCCCCCACTTGTGCTCTCTCTCTCTCTCTCTAAAATAAATAAATATTTTTAAAATTATTTTAGTTAACTAAATTTCTTTATTAAAATAGAAGTATTCCAAACTTGATTAACTGAAATATTATCTCCTTTTAAAGCTAAACTCAAGGAATCACACTTCTAGAGGAGAAAAACTCAGAAGTTGAGACAGAGCCCTGTATGTCAAAAACAGGATAACAAAAACAATTTTTAAGCCTCCTGTAAGATCTATCGAATTTTTTTTCAAATCTATTATCAAATTATCAAAGAAGTGATGGAAGAAAATTCCCTACTTCAATATAGAGACATGACTCTTCTTCAGACTCATAGTTTTTCAGAAAGGAAAAAGTGGCCACCAAACTGTGTAAGAATCACAGTAGTGTCTGACTTCTCAGAAGTAGCGTTGCAAGGACAGTGGAGCCATCCTTTCTATTTTGAAGGGTAGTGACTTTCAAAGAAGAATTCTACACCCAAACTTTTGGTAAACCGTGAGGTAATTGCAGAAATACAAGAACTCAAAAACTTATCTTCCACTCATCCTTCTTGAGGAAGTTACTCCAAGGTGTACTCCAGCCAAGCTGTCATGAAAACCAAGAAGGAGTGAAATTTGAGATATAAGAAACATTGGAACCAATCTGTTGAGATCAGTTACAAAAATTCCCATATTGTCATCCATAAGCCAAAAATAGCCCTCAAGCCAAACAGAAAGCATAGAACAGAGGAAGACAAAGTAGAAATTGATTCAATTCAAAGATAAAATGACTAACAAGCTAGAAACTGTTAACCGTGGTGGAGACATACGTTTTTTTTCCTCAACAACAACAAAAAAGTCCCTTAGGAAAGCTGGAGAAAGCAAAAGAATACATAAACAGAGATGTGTGACCCCTACACCCCTCAAAAACAAAACAAAACCTAAAACTCTATAACAAAAGCATGTCTTTAAAAAAATATATATATATATAAAGACTACACATATACATATATATATACACATATACATATATTAAGGCTATATATATGTGTGTATATATGTGTGTGTGTGTGTGTGTGTATAAACATGCTTTTGAACAGTTGATGAAATATAAGAGAAACAAATGTTATAATGTTAGAATATTTGAATTTTAAATAGCACAGACATAATAACCTTTAAGTATAAGAAAAAAAATCAGAATGGAAAAATAAAATCCTTAACCCAGGAGACAACATATCCCAGTGACCCTGTTCTGGCTGTGGCCTTGCCCTTCACTCCAGCTTCACTGTTGTGAGGTCCATAATGATGCTTTGATTGTTGTGACGTTTTCCCAGGTAATGTACAAACTACTAAAGCCTGTGTTCTGAAGCTTATTTTCAACTAGTTCTCATACCATTAAAATTTGGGGCGGACAGTAAACTAGTTCTGGCTGTCCTAAAATGTGGTATGAAATTGAGATCTTGCACAATTTATATTTTTCATGTCTATAAAGCAAGAATTATATTTGATAATACTATTTTATGATGTTTTCATGAACAAAAGTATCTTTCAAAAATAGGTGCATGTCACCATACCCCATTAAAAATGGACCTATATATATATATGTTGTTATTTAATTGTTTTATCTATTTTGACCTCTGAGTAACCTCTGCCAGTAGTATTCCAAGAGAAAGCATATATTATTTACTAATTTATATGTTCATTTACTTGTATCACATTTTATGTATTATGTGTTATTATATCTTTATACATTATGAATAACTATATTTTAAAAAGGCAAATACTATTAATAAAAGCAATGCTACATTGCTTTTGCATGGCTCTTTTAACTACTGTTTTGATATATATTTTCTTTTATCTTCTTAAAACCTTTTGAAATAAGATTTATAATCATGTACAATTGTTTTAAAAAAAACTGAGATACGAAAGCCATAAATGATATGCCAAAGTCACAAAGCCTGATAAATTCAGTGCTAGAATTAACATACAGTTTTCCTGAATCACAATTCAATGATGTTTCAAGTGCAGATAGTCAAAAGTAAGGATTAAAATAACTCTAACAATTCCATTTGAAGATATGTGTATGTGTGCACGTGTGTCTGTGTGTATGTGTGTATCTCTATGACATTTTTATGTGAAATGGTTCAGTAAGCTGCCTGGCATACCCAGAAATGCCCCCAATTAAAATCAAACATATATTAGAAATATTTCATAATATGTAGGGGTTTTTTTCCCCTTGTGGTCATTATCTCTTCTTTGAGAAATGGCCTCTAATAAAGATATTCATTTGGCCCCAGGATATGTGTACATTAAGGAAATAAAAACCTCAAGAGTTCTCCCTTCCCTCTTATATCCATTAGATATTTGTCAAACTTCCCTAGGGCCTTTCCTATACTGGTCAGCTGTGCCCAGAGATCATTATGAAAACTTCACATAGTTTTGCAGTATAACTTTGTGATCCTTCAGAGCTATTATATCTTCTAAGACTTCCTTGTGCTTTATTGAAAGCTTCAGGGAAAATAAATATGTCTTTCTAGACCCAGAACTTGAAATGACAGTGGACTCAAGAGATCAAGGTTATCAAAACACGAGTTCTGTGTTATAGCTTCTGTTTATCTGCAAGAAAGCTGCCAAGGTGAAAGGGGTTGTTGTTATTTTTAAAGTATTGAATTATCTGTAAGAGGAATTTCTTATCAGTATAGATTATTTTTATTTCCAATTCTAAATGTTGACCTTATTTTTGATATCATCTCTGTCCTTTGACAGTTATTAGCTTATAGATGATTGTGGGAAAATAACTCCCAAACTTGTACACCCAGGAGGTTATTGGGGATGTTTGGCTATGTGTTTGCTTTCAAAGAGGGGAAAAAAAGAGAGGTGGAAATGATGAGAAAGATACTGTTAAAATAAGACCTTCACACTCACCACATTTTAAAGTAAAATCATTTACTCCAAAAGATACTCAATATTTATTTTGTGGTTTCTTGTGCCTTTTGTTCACCAATGTACACTCAAGGGAAAGGATATATACCCCGGCTTTCAAAGTATGACATTAATGATATTTTGAGGATGATTTGTATGCAGTTTTTTTTTTTAAAAAGGAGTTGTAAGAGGGGCGCCTGGGTGGCTCAGTCGTTAAGCATCTGCCTTCGGCTCAGGTTGTAATCCCAGGGTCCTGGGATCGAGCCCCGCATCAGGCTCCCTGTTCAGCAGGGAGCGGGCTTCTCCCTCTCCCTCTGTGCTCCCCCTGCTTGTGCTCTCTATCTCTCTGTCAAATAAATAAATAAAATCTTAAAAAAAAAAGAGGTTAAGAATTAAAGGTGTGAGGATGTTATTGAGAACTACGTGATCTCTACACACCTCTTATAGATACTTAAATTATCCTGTATGTAGTGAGTTTTTATAGTATCAGATTTATAATCCCAAAACAAAGTTAAATCTGTTTCACTCCTGCTGACTTTTGTACAATGACTTTTGGGAAAAGTTCTTTTATGAAGTTAAAAGTTGTTTATTCAGTGAGATAATGCAGCCTTGCAGAAATATTTTCTGTCTACAATTTTTTATAACTCTTAGTTTATTAGTTGTTCATTTTAGCCCCCTACCTCTATCCATAATGGATGGGATCAGGTGCAGCTGATCCAAGTGAACCTTCATGTGTAACCCAAAGGGTAAGTCACATGCTTAGAATATCTTATAAATTTTCCTCTCAAGAGGATGCCATTTTAGGTCTGAGCTGATTTAATTATAGGCCTTGGCTTACTTATGTGGATTAGTACAATATGTAGATAATATTGTTTGTTGAAAATATGAAAGCTACAAGCATTTAGTCCATGAAATTGGCCTTAGTACTGAAAGTCAGTGAGCCATGATACATATGATCTGAGGAATTACCCACTGGAAGCACATGAACTCATGGCAGGATAAAGATGGTCTTCAGGGAGACCTCCATGGCAGGTACAATTATTGCTCCAAGACTTCTATTTTCATAATGTTGTCAGTGTTGGCCAGTAAATCAGTAAAACCACCAGTCAGACCATGCCCTTGGCAAAATATGAGATGGCATAATTACAAAGGAGAGTTTTAGAGAACACTCCCCAGAGTCCTTTGTGCTAAGTGCCAAAGGGAGGTTTTCTGCTGGCCTATGATTTGATCCTGGCCATACGTGCATCTCCTGCCTCTAGGCTTCCCTTATCTGTGGACTGTATTTTGAAATTTTTATAGCTTTATATAAGGCAATGGGCACATACATACAATTATAAAAATGCCGCTTATATATAAAAATAGTGAAGAACCCACCTGTTTCCTCTGGAAGTCTCACATTCAGTTACGTTTCAATAAGATTTGATCTGGCTAATCACTCAATATATTATTTATTTAAGTGTTAGAGGAACCAGGTGTAATTTGTCATCATCTTGCTTACTTGATAATAATGCTAATCCTGACAACATTTGGACATTTGATTTATAATAAAAAATAAATTTAAAAAATTAAAAAATAAAAGATTATTTTGGAGATGTGACATGCATGTAGGGCCCTGCACATACACCAAAAGCAGGCTTTGTTGGAGGATGTGCTTTTGCTTTTCCAAATTAGCTCATAGGAAACTCGGAGTTCTGGATAAGTTAGGTGGCAGATTCTTTATTGTCACTCTATGTAGAAGTGACAGAGGACTTGGGAGGCTATATTACCACCTACATGAAAGTGCCCACTTTCACATTCTCTCATTTTGGCATCTGTTATGGATGGGACTCAAACTCGGCACTCAAAATTCTTATGCTCTGGGTAAGGACCACAGACATATAAAGATATGAGAGTAGAGATATTTACAAAAGAGCAATTTTCCTTTAAAGGATCAGAACATGCTTCACCAAAAGGGCAAAGTTCTGTCTTAAGGACTTGCTGAGTCAAGAAGATGGGGAAAAGAATTCTGATGGCATAGTCCTGAAGCATGGGAGAGTCTGCTATTTACCTTATTTTTGAGTTTACAAAATGTTTTCCAGTACATTTTATGCTTTAATATCTCACGAGCCTTGCATGACAAGTATTCTATCAAGAGAAGTTAAATGATTTCTGCAGAGTCACCTAAATAATAAGTGTCAGAACTGGAATTTGAATTAATTCATTCCTTCTTTTGCTCAAAACATTCATTAGATATTAAAAAAAGAAAAAAAAACAGGTGCTTACTTCAAAGCAGTGTTTCTCAAACTTTTTTTAATAATCACTCCACCTAAAGGGGCGCCTGGGTGGCTTAGTCAGTTAAGTGTCTGCCTTCAGCTCAGGTCATGATCCCAGGGTCCTGGGATCGAGCCCTGCATCGGGCTCCCTGCTCAGCAGGGACTCTGCTTCTCCCTTTCCATCTGCTTCTCCACCTGCTCATGCTCTCTCTCTCAAATAAAAAAAAAAAAAATCACTCCACCTAAGGATCCTTTTTAGACTTTTTTCTTTTAACTAATTGCCCTCTCCCTAGGAAATTCTGATACCTCAGATATTCTGTATTTCTCTTTCGTACTGTGGCTCTTTGGAGGGGCGCAAACCATTGCAATAGCTAAGATTTTTTTCATCCCTTCCCAAGAACCAAGTTTTGCCGCCTTGGAGGTGCTATCCCCCCTACTGGGATAGTGCGCTAAATGCTCAAGACAGAAAAATGAATAGGATGTGGTCCTTTCTCTGAGTCACCTCAATGACTAATGGGTAAGAGGTACAAGCAAACAGATCATCTCAGTAGAGAATAGTGAGCAAAACAAAAGAATGTCCAAGGCCCAGTGACAGCACAAAAGAGGCTGTCTTTGGGTTTGGGTGGGAGCAGGTAGAAGAGGCTTCATGAACTCCCTTCACAGTTAAGCCTGGCAGTATGAGAATGTGACCACAGGTGGAAAAATGGAGAAGGACATTGCAGACCAGCAAGAACCATATAATGAAAGACAAAATGGCAGTGAAACCACATGGCCAGTTTTAGGGTCTGCAAAAAAGAGGGGAGGGCTTGAGATGTGTTGGGACCATATTATAAACTGGGAGCCTAAACTTTGTTGTGGAATCAGTGGAGGGGTGACATGATGAGTTTTGTGTCTTAAAAAGATCACTTGGGTGTTTTACTTCCTGTTCAAGGTGGCTGAGTTTGAAAGCCAGCAAGTTTCTCTCTTCTCCCTCCTGCCAAAATCTTATTGAAATTACAGGCACACCCAAAAACTCACTGCATCATTGGAAATCTGGAAAGATGCCATTAATAAACCAGAAACAATAAGGAAATTTTGGAAAATTGGAAATATAAGTAAATTAAAGCACTAGAACAGTTCCTGACATACAAGAAGCACTGTTGTTAGCTATTATTTCATGGGAACAGCTAAGAAGCCATAGTCAAAGCAAAACATGATGAGATTCTTACCTGAGGCAGGAACTTGGGCGGGGTGGGGGCAGATTAAAAAACAACGATATTGTGGGCACCTGGGTGGCTCAGAAGGTTAAGCATCCAACTCTTGATTTCAGCACAGGTCCATGATCTCAAGATTGTGAGATTGAGCCCCGTGTTGGGCTCTGTGTTTGGTAGGGAGTCCGCTTGAGATCTCTCTCTCCCTCTTCCTTTGCCCCCCCATGCTCTCTCTCTAAAATAAATAAAATCTTAAAAAAAACAATGGTATTATACCATAGCAGCCCCACACAGTCTGGGAACTCACATGTATTGTTCTTTATGTCACATTTCTTCCACAACAGACTTTCTATAATATCTTACAGAGCTTCTCCTAGTTACATATGACAATATCATTGGTTAATTTGTAGTTACACTAATAAAATAAAAATAAAATAATAATCGTGACCTAATTACTTCCAAAAGGCCTTACTTGTAGTCACATTGGGAGTTAGGATTTCAGCTTATGAATATTGAGGGCACAAAAACACTGAGACTATAGCAGTTCTTAATAGGAATTTTCTACTTAAAATTGACCATATTCCCAAATTCTTTTTAATACTAAAATCATGATTTCATTTACCTTTCTTTAAGCTAGAATTTAATATATCTGACCTGTGTGTAATGTATGTGTTTTCAGAGAATGGAAACAGTAAGACATTAATATTTATTGTCTGACTGCTATGTGCCAAACCCTATGTATGCTGGGCCCTTTCCCATGAACTTTTATTTCAGTCTCAGCTTTAGGATATCAAGTGTCAGATGAGACACCTGAGATTTGAAGATTTGTAATTCTCATTTATTGTGTATCATAGTATTTATATGTGGAAGGGAAAAATGCTTACGTTTAGCCTTAACAGTTCAAAACAATGAATCATTTGTGAATTAGATTATAATGTCAGAAACAAGAAATCTCAGGAAGCAATATCAAAGATGAAATCCTGAGGCAATCTTAAAATCCAACTCAACAAGAAACGAATCCCATATTGTCAATTTGTCTTTATAAATGGGGGAAAGCGGAGGCTTAGACAATGTCAAATCACAAATGATACAAGAATAGATCAGATTCATATGTGATTTTAAAAGCCGATGTTGTTGTTCTGAGAAGAGCATGTGCTTATATTTAAATATTTAAGTGAAAAGTACTCTAGAAATTATTTTCAAAGAGAGTTTACCTAGTGAAATTAGATTCATATTCTCTTCCTTTTTATACTTCACACAATATCCTGGGGATAAAGGACACTATTCATTATTTTCTTCCTAAAAATGCTATTATACAGAATGTGACTTATCACACTGAGGGGTGGGTAGGGTTATAATGAAGTATTTCAAGGTATTTTATGTTCACTTTTCAATTTGGAAAAAAAAAACCTTTTTTGTTTAAAACTGTACATAAAAAAAATTCCAGATAGATTAAACATCTAAATTTAAATGAGACACTCTTCTAATAACAATACTATCCAAGTACTGGAAGAAAATATAGGATATGATGTTTTATGTCTCTGAGTAGAGAAGTCCTCCTTAAGCACCACAAGAAACCCAATTTAAAACTTGAAAAAAAATAACTGTAAGCAAAATTAAAGTTAAAAATATAATTGAAAGGAAAAAGAAAATAATATATATGTGTGTGTTTATATATATATATATATATATATATATATATGTAATTGAAAGGAAATATTTGCATCATGAGTAACATATAAGGTTAATGTCCCTAAAATGCAAAGAGCTGATACAAATAAATAATGAAAAGTTAAACAATCCCATTGAAAAATGAGCCAAGGCTAGATCAGGTAATGGTGAATAATGGTAAACATATTTTTAAAAAATATCTTGTACTAATGATCAAGTAAATGCAAATTATTAGCTATCAAGCTGACAAAAATGAAAAAGAATGACAATATTCAACATTGTTGAAGATGGAAAGAAAAAGTAAGCTCTTTTTACTATTCGAGAGACTATGAAGAATTTTCGTATAAATGTGTGTGTGTGTGTACTGGATATATTATTAAAACTTGACTATCAAAATGTCTACCTATGAATTAAAAATAATAAAGTGATGGGCTTTCCATGTTAACAGTATCTAGAATTTTTTAAAGATCATGTCATGCTCTTAACCTCATCTTCCTTTTCCTCACCTTGTGACTTGCTGTATTAAAGAGCTCTATTCAGTCGCTCTTAACCCTTCCGGACTTGCAGAGAGGATTCAGCTTGGATCATAGTTACATTTGCAACCACCATCCTCAGGACCTAAGAACATTATAACTGCATTGATGGTTCCATTATCACAGCTTGACCATGCCAGGCTTTATACGGTTGCTAAGTAATCAGTGTCAATTGATGCTCTTGAGGATGAAGAACAAAATATTTCTTAAGATAAAAGTAAAGCTTTATGAAAAAGCAGAGGCTACCTTTTTCCCACTGTATCTTATTTCTAAAACACTACCATGTTTTAATATTTTATTCATGAGACAAATTCTTACAAGTATTCTGTCACTTTCTTTAGCAACTTTACCTTGGAAACCATTTTCATTTAGGGCAAAAGATTCTAACAAACATAAAAGAGTTTTTTGCATGTTCATAAAGTTCATAAAGGATTAAGGGAAATATACAGATCTAAAGTTGAATCTCATGAGCATATGACTGTTCTGCTACAAACTTCCTCTGATCTGGAATGTAAAGTAGGCCTCCTGCTAATAATATATTTACTTCAGCACATATAACAACTATTAAAAAATCTTTTTCATAAATTTGCACAATTTCTTATTGCACTGAATCATCAAAAATAGATGAAAGCATTGAACAGTCTGAATATCCTTACCAACAATTTCAGATGTTACATGATTTTACTTAAAAACTAACACTCCAGTACCCCATCATTATGTAACTTAATTTGGTTTCAGTGAATCTATGAAAAATCACACCAGTCAACAAATACGTATACTAAGTCTGATGTACTATGCTACAGGCAAGGAGGTATTTAAAAAACAACGAAAAAAGGCAAGACCCTTGTCATGTGGGGAAATTATATTCTTGCCTACAAAAGGTAATTAGCAATACCCGGGACATTATGCTTGTTCAGCATAGAGGGCAGGGCAGTATTGTGTGCTGGAATTTTCAGGTATAAGAAAACCTGTCTGTCTTCAGTAAGGCCAGGTGGGCCTGTAATTTTAAAGGTCCACAAGGTGATTCTGATGTGTACCTTGGGTTGAGAACTACTTCCTTCAAGCATATGAAGACTGAAATATTAGGTATCACTATATTAGAATGATACATTAAGCCTTTAGTACTTCAAGGGTTGACTTTCCAATTTACTGCCTCATCTTCTAGAAAACAAGGTATCCTCATAAAATGTCAGAATTCAGTGTTCCTCTGGAATTGTGTACAACCAGCTTTCAGATATAAGAATATGTTTGAATCATTCCCTAATTTGTTTTACTTGTTATATGGTATATTAATATCTATAGAAGCAAATTTGTACTAAGCATACAAGTCTGCTCACTTGACAAAGACAAAAGGAAAAGGAGTGGAATTTAAAAGAAAATCTAGTAGCAATCTATTAGAAAATGATTATGTTCATTACAGAGGAATATTTAGCTTTATAAAAAAATATTGCAATTTATTTTAAACATAGTAGATACAGAAATACTTTATCTGGAAAAAAAAGGCAGTTTTTATTTAAAGAAAACGTTCACTGCCACTGATCTGACATCATGTTTTTATGGCCACCAGTCAGCTAAGTGGGAAGAAAAGAGTGGGTTGTTCTTGATGCTGAAATCAGATTTCCCTGGATCAGTGTTAGGGTTCTTTTTCTACCATGTCCAGATACTAAAAATGTAAATAGGATTAATTTAAATACATTTGTACAGTGCACTTCATTTGTTCAAAGTGTCTTCATGAATATGTTATTTCATTTGCTTTTTTAAACTTTTTCTGAGTAGTTTCATATCTATAGGCAGTGTTCCCCTTATGCCAAATGCTTTTATCGAAAAGAACATGCACATTATACATTTCTCTGTAGCAAAAAAAAGAACTTCCAAAATCATTCCCACTGAACTTGGCAAAGGTTGGGTTTATTCTTTTAACAAATCCAGGTCTTGTAGTATCTTCATCTGCCTGCCTCTAAATATGTTGCCTGCCTGTGCATACTCTTTGCCTTCAGGCCAAGCATGCGGCCTTCTTCTTTTCTTCTTCTCTATATTCTATTCTTGGACAATTTTACTCCTACAGCCTCTAGAGACTGGTGACTCCAGTGTCCATTATCGCCATACCACACTGCTTTCTTTAGTGTTAAACTCAGAAATCCTAGCTGCCCATTCGGCATCTCTGAGTGGATGTTCCATAGGCAAAATAAATTCAGGGTATTGAAGATAAAACTTACATTCTGGGCTTTTCCTTCCTCTTGTGTTATCCATTTAGGTAGACCAGAACATTCACACTCACCTCCAAATCAGAAATATGAAAATCATCCTATTGGTTAAAGATCCCAATCCTTAAATGCCTGTTGTGTCTCTTATTTCCTATTCAATACTGACTCCTGAACGTTTCTTAAGTGTGTCCTTTCTTCATCATTCCCACTGTGCTCCTATATCAATTCACCCCATCAGCAGCCTTCATCTTTTACAAAAGATTCAAAATTCTCCTTCCCAACTCCAGTGTTCCACCCCTGTGACCCCAAGAATGATCATTATAAAATGCAACTATGCTTTGGTGATTGCCTTGCTTAAAGAGTTCTTGCTACCTGAGGCAGCGTTCCAACTCCTGAGTCGATCTTGCTCATAAGTCCATCTTATCTCCAGGGAATTTTTACTATTGGCAAGAGCTGTGTGGGTTTTTGACTCTGCCTGGACCTTTGCTCATTTATTCCTTATGCTGAAAAGGCTCCTTTTGTTTTATTCTCTCTGTTTGCCCTTATTTATTAGAAAAAAAATGCTTTGAGGCCACTTGTTACTTCTTCCCAGAAATGACCATCTGTTTTCCCGTAATTTAGAGGTCTTAGAATCAGGAAAATCATGATACAAATCACCAGACAGCATAAATAGTACAATTTAAGGGTGTAGAAATTGCTGTGGTAACATAGTCAAGGAAGTGATTATTTACTGAGTAGTGAGGGGCTTCCTTTCACCCGAGAAGTGACATTTTAACTAAGTCTTGAATGTTAAATGGGAATATTCCAAGTAGAAAGAAGGAAGAAGACATTCCATACGTGAACAAAGATTTCAACTTCCAAAAGAATGTGGAACATTTGGGGAAGACTGGGAAGTTTGTGTGGCTGTGAAGCTGTGTTTCGTAAAGGTCTTGTTAGTTTATCCTTATTTTAGTGACTTTTCTTTTTCCTGGGTAAGATTATTTTTGTTTATATTTTCTCCATTGAGATTTTCCCAATATTGAGACATCCAGACTCTTCATTGAGTGTGTGTGTGTGTGTGTGTGTGTGTGTGTGTGTGTGTTTCTTTCACATTTTATCTAAGTTTCCTGTGGCACTGGCCCAGCCTAAGTCTTCTGGAAAGGAATAAAGTACTTCTTGGGAGATTTTAGAGTTTAGATATTACATGAAAAAAAAATTGAAAACTAACTTAAGTCATTAAGAATGGTGGCTCATGCAGGCAGAGGTCATGTGGGAGAAATTGTGACTCTTGAAGATCTCATAGCCTTGGTGTACAGTGGTATAGACCAAACCAAGGCGAGACTCCTGAGGAGAATTCATCTGCACAGAGTTTTTCCCTCCTTTCTGAGCTCCACTCTGTTATATTATCCATAGTTCCAATCTGAAATCATATGAAACCAAACCTACAGGAAACAAGTGAACATATATTTCATTGTGAAGTGACATTTTATGAACTCTACGTGTCCTTGTTTGCATGCACGCCTACTTCATAACAATGAAAACCTCTTCTGCCAACCACTATATAAAATTCAGTTTAGTTTATTCTTTCTGTTGTCACTGTCATGATAGTGAAAAAGCCAAATGACATTTGATTTTTTTTCTACTCTTGTTTATTATATTTGATCCACACCACTGGCATCTGACCTTCGAATTAAATGAAGATGTATATGAAAGGTATGAGAGCAAATGAATATTATAACCCCTTTGTTTGAAGTAAAATATAAAGTGACCTAAACATAAAGATTTCAGTATCATCTGTCATTATCATTTGATATTTAATCTTAGTTAATAAAGAACTGTAATTCTTGTGTTATTCTTCATTTAATAAATTGTAAATGAAGTTTTGATGTGAATAAGTTTGTAGCACTGGGAAAATTAGGGATCATCTGGTGATAGGATTTATTGCAGTACTGCATAAGAGTTGTAAAACAGTGATTATTCTGGAACCATATAAAGTACTATTTAGGTAGCTCACCCTCATACTAAGTTATTGTACTCATTTGTATTGCATTGCAAGTTGTTTTTCTTTAGTTGTCCTTCTTCCTTTTTGGATTGGAAAGGTAGAAAAGTCCTAGTCAGAACTTAAATTTGCAACCCAACATAAATCAAAGCTCCATTCTCCAGTCTGAAAGCTCCTGCCCCCACCTTCACTCCCAGTGACCCTGTGAATGTAATCTTTTCACAGTGAACCTTGAATCTGGTCTAGACAGCATGTGACTTATGAAGTGAGGTAGGGTGAGGTGTCTAGGGAAAGAGGCAAATCCTTCAGAAATGAGTCTCAAAATAATGTATTTTCTTTCTTGGAGCCCTAAAATAGGTAGAGCTCTAACCTATTTCCTTTTTCATAAGCTGTTTACTCAGATATGGATGCTTTCTCTTTCTTCCAGTATTTATGCCTAGTGTTTGTAACCCATTATTATGTTGTTTCTGCTTTTCATTTATTGACCCCTCTGGTTTAGAAGACAAGTCAAGATAAATAAGTAATTTGAGGTAAGACTGAAGTGTGCATTAAAATTAAAAGGAGGTAGCAACAGGTAAGAGAGTCTGCCTCTTCCTTCTTAATAGTCTGAATGGTGCTTTAATTGTATACAGTAGTAGTCACCATGAGGGAATAATCTAGGGAACATTTCTAATAAGAAGTTCTGAAGCCAGGCGCCTGGGTGGCTCAGTTGGTTGAGCGAATGCCTTCGGCTCCGGTCATGATCCTGGAGTCCCGGGATCGAGTTCCGCATCGGGCTCCCTGCTTGGCAGGGGGTCTGCTTCTCTCTCTGACCTTCTTCCCTCTCATGCTCTCTACCATTCTCTCTCTCTCTCAATAAATAAATAAAAATCTTAAAAAAAAAAAAAGTTCTGAAGCCTGGTGTGATTACTGGAGGAAAAAGGTAAAAAATAGAAACTGTAGTCCAGGACAGTAAATTCCCTAGAGGGAGAGACTATATGTAAATAATATTCATTTTAACTTATGAAAGCAATTCAAATGTCAATTTCAAGAGTATTCCAACTATAGGACATCAATGAAAGTGATTCAGTCAGAAGAGCACCTGTATTTGTATGGCTCATAAGATCTCTAATACTCTACCTTTATTTAAGTTGTTAGTACTTTTAAACAATTTAATCTGGTTGGTTCCTGTAAAAGAGATTAAAATCTTATTCCTCATGGCACTCAGGGATCCAGGTTTGGTAGTGTCATTTTAAATTCTTGTACCCTCGGTTATTCATGAAGTGTCATTCATTTGCTGGAAGCACTGGGTTCCATCTCACTAACTCTCCTCAGTATTTCTTAACTGTGTGCTATCCTTCTCCAACATATAAGAGCCAAAGCAGAAGCAGTGACCATCTTACTATGGTGGAAAATTTTAATCATCTAATACCCAATATCGTTTCTTCATTTTTTATTGGGACTGGAAGGCGGGAGTAGGGGGAGTGGAGATTTTCCTTTGAGAAGCAAAAGCAAAGCGAATCAGAACAAATAAAAAACCTGCGAGATTTATCCTATTGTCCCTAGTTGGCCAGCAAAATGTTGCTCTAGTGTTTTCAGTGTGATCCTTTTAAATAGCTATCTATAGGGTCTGGGCTAATGCTTCTCCACTCTTTGATTCCACACTCTGAGAGAATCAAACACATTAACATTAGGAATAGTGGCTCACTATCAGATTTTCAACCAGGTTCACCATTTTCAACCACTACCACTCATTTATCTAAATCTGCAAAAAGATAATAGCAGATGGGTATAAGATGTTCCTATAGGTTTGTGGGCTGAAAAACTCTCCAGGTAATGTTGATGTTCCCCGAGGAACCAGGTAACCTTTTACCCTTTACACTTCTCTATGCCCTGTCCCTTAAAACAATAAGTGGTATATTCACATATGCATTTTTCATGAAATTGCTTACCAAATAAATATTTATTGGATAAAACATTAAACAATCAAAAAACTTAATATAACTGCAGGAAAACTATTGCTTAGGTGGCTTATTATTATCTAGATTTGGGTACTGGGTGTAGTTTTCAAAGGACAATCAAAATAAGCTGGAGTTTAGTGTATTCTTCTTCATTGTTTTTCCTTCTATAAAAAAGATTTATTTATTTGAGAGAGAGAGCGAGCACACACAGTGTAGGGGCAGAGAGAGAGAGGGAGAAAGAATAATCAAGTAGACTCCCCACTGAGTGCAGAGTCTGACACAGGCTCTCTCCCAACCAGGAGGTCATGACCTGAGCAGAAATCAAGAGTCGGTTGTTTAACTGACTGAGCCAGCCAGGTGCCCCTTCTTTGTTTTTCCTATAGACTTGTTTATGCGATAACCCATATGTACTTCTATTTGGTATGCTTTCACCATGATTACTCAATCAAAAGTCATTTTCAAGTTATAATAAACATTAAATTTAAAAATCAAATCAACATTTAACAGTTATTTTCATGATTAGGAAGGACACAAGCTAATTATGAAAAAATGGGAGGGGTACCTGGGTGATTCAGTCAGTTAAGCCACTGACTCTTGGTTTCAGCTCAGGCCATGATCTCAGGGTCTTGAGATCAAGCCCCACATTGGGCTCCAGGCTGGGCATGATGCCTACTTTAAAAAAAGGGGGGGGGGAAATGGTGAAGAAAATAAAAATCACCCATGATCCCAACACTCAAAGAGAAATCAGTATTAACATTTGATGTGCTCATTGAGCTGCTGTATGTGCCAGGTCCCATAGTAAGTCTGGGTGATGTGACACAGGGCCTCAGTAACCACATAACCCCTCCGTGTTCTCAATCTCTCCTTCTCCCCTCCAGCCAGGAGATTGGTATCAAGCTTTACTTTCTGTACTTGGTATAACAAAAACAGCAGAGGTGTTGCTTGTGCTTTCTCAAACTGTGCACACCCAGATTCCGATGATTCCTTGCATCACCTCCCCTCTTGCTTCCATTTGAGGATTACAAGTATTGGGAGGGGAACATCAGAAAAACAGGGAAACCTCTGATTGGGAAGCCTCTTACTGTTCCGACTGCACCACTTAAAACTTTGCAATGCTGGGTAGGTGATTACTTCCCTGAGGTATAAACCTTAGTCATTATTTAACAGTTATTATTTAACATTATTTAACAATTTACAAAATGGCTTGTGAGGATTGACATAGAAAATGCACGTAAAGTTCTTTGCACAGTGTTCCTGGGAAAATATAAAGTAGGTTCTTCATGCCAGGACCTGGTTTGGACCCTATCATTTATGTTATGTGGTTAACTTCTGAGAACGACTATGACCAAGAATAAGCATATGGATTTTTATGTGTAATTTGAATGCCCCAGGCTTTACCATTCTATGACTGCAGATGCGACTGCAGTCATAGTAATACCTTCTCTCAGCAGTGGCCATTCACAGAGGACCTCATCTGCCCTTCAAAATTGTCCTGGTTCTTCTACAGGTCTGCGGAGGGATGTGGGAAGTTTTACTCGGGTTCTGCAGAAGTCTTTGATGCCTTCTGTGGAAACCTATGTACCCCTCCATGGACACTATAATAATGAACACCCACGTGCTCCCACTGATGGGCAAATTGGCTTTTGCAGAGTGGAGGGAGAGAAGGAAAGCCTGTGATCTGCTCTCACTCAGCGAGGACCTAGGTCACCCAGGCCTGGGTTCTCAGTGTCTATGGCCACAGTCTCACAGCCCCACGTGAATACAGCCCCTCTCCCTCATTCTGCACAAACTGCTTGCTCTAGAGCCAGTCAAAACCAGCCGGTGCTCCTCCTCAATGCCCACATCTGCCATCTTTCCCCAATGCTATAGCACAAATCTCTTTCCTCCTTCTTCGACCCAGAGGCAAAAGCCCACGAGCATACTGATCACCCCCCACTGCTGCCCCTCAAATAACCAGCCCATCAGTTCCACAGTCACCTACAATTTACATTTCTTTTTTTTTTATTTTTTATTGTTATGTTAATCACCATACATTACATTATTAGTTTTTCATGTAGTGTTCCATGATTCATTGTTTGTGCATAACACCCAGTGCTCTACGTAGAATGTACCCTCTTTAATACCCAACACCAGGCTAACACAGCCCCCCACCCCCCTCCCCTCTAGAACCCTCAGTTTGTTTTTCAGAGTCTGTCGTCTCTCATGGTTCCTCTCCCGCTCCAACTTACTCCCCTTCATTCTTCCCCTCCTGCTATCTTCTTCTTCTTTTTTTTTCTTAACATTATTTGTTTCAGAAGTACAGATCTGTGATTCAACAGTCTTGCACAATTCACAGCGCTCACCATAGCACATACCCTCCCCAGTGTCTATCACCCAGCCACCCCATCCCTCCCACCCCCCACC
>NW_027397106.1:12287596-12421602 GCF_003265705.2 Callorhinus ursinus | reverse complement strand
GGATCTGCCACCTGTTGGGTCCCTGCTGGGGGAGCAGTGGCCCAACTGGGCCGCGGATCACAGTTTATGGCAACCCCGAGCTGAGAGCCAGCGCCTCGGCTCCATCTCTGCAGCCGGCTTCCCTGCTCCAATACCTGGGAGCTCTGCCGCACTTAGGCACCCCCGGTCTTTCTGTGACCCCGAGGGTCCTGAGACCACACTGTCCCGTGAGGGTTTCACCCTCAGCTTAGCCACTGGAGCAACGTCCCTCAGCAGAGCCGACTTCTAAAAGTTCCGATTTTGTGCTCTGCGGCTCTAACACTTGCCAGAAGTGGCGGACGGAGACCGCCTCCCCCCGCCGTCTATCCTCCCGACTATGGCCTCGGATTCATTTCTCTGCACGTCCTACCTTCCAGTAAGTGGTCGCTTTTCTGTTCAGAGAGTTTTTGCTATTCTTCTCTTCGATCTCCTGTTGAGTTCGTAGGTGTTCAAAAATCTAGAGTTTACATTTCTGCTCTTGTTTCTCAGGACACTTTTGTTCGTTCAGAGACAGAAACTTAGGCTGACCTTCATTATTAAATATGCATAATAGTAGAAACAACTCATTCAGCTCACCTGCAACCCTGCAGTGCATTTGCAGAAATAGATAAGTCTGTGCCCTGCTTTTTAATCTTATGGTTTCCATGCTCTTTTTCTGCAGAAAAGGGCCTCTCCATATCTAAATGCTTGTCTTGGGTCAGCCCCTCCTGTTGTTTCCCAGCAGCCCGCAGCTGTGCAGCATGGCTTTAGACCCTGCTGCCGCACATCCTGAGGCATTTCATCTGCCTTCCGGGTTCGCAGCCGCTGCTCTCACTTGTTATGCCGCTGCGGTCCCGGATGCCTGCTTTAGCCATCTTCAGCACCGTCCCACCTGGAGGCTGCGGTAGAGAGAACATCTTTTTAGCACCAGGGCCTTGGCTGAGCGGCAGGCACTCACCAGTGGTCTTGCCACACCCCCTCACGCTGCCTGTGGCTCAAAGGAATTCAGAGGCCGCAGGACCCCCATACCTGGGCCCTGCTACCAGTCTCCTCAGCTGTGTTAATGGAGCAAAATCAGATACAGTGCTGACACTATGCTGTCATTTTCTCTCCCATGATGTATGTACTAACTAGAGTCTGCTTTCTCAGTCCATCTGTCTATAAATGTTTGGATTTCTTGTTGCTGACAACTCAGGTATGGTTATCAGTTTTTCTTATCTTCAATATTAAGGAAAAGCTCTGTTCTCCAGTTTGTTGTGGGATGGAGTGTACCAGTTAGGCAAAAACACCATTTGCGTTACCTTGGGTTCTCCTGGTCACCTGTTGCTTTCCTGAGAGTGACCGGTAACTGGGAACGTGGTCAGAAGGGAGCGATGTGTATTTCCAGCAGACCTCAGGCTGGCCTGCAATCAGAGACAAGCAGATGTCAACAGTGAGATCGTTGACTTGGTATAGTTTTTAGAGATTAAACATGAAAATTTCATTAAGTAGGAAGTGAAAACACAAAGGAGGAATTTCATCTCTCCCTTTGAATGACAATCTGTGAATACAAATTCATTAGACTATGTGAGTAAAGTTCATTAGAATAAATAATCGTATAACTACAGAAGTGTCAAGATCTCATATAAAAAATTAACAGTGATTATCTCTAGGTGATGCAGTTATATGTAATTTTTAATTTTCTTTTTGTTTGCATTTTCTAGCACTTCTACAATAAATATATATTACTTCTATAATAAAAAATAAATACATAGTAGAACTTTTGCAAGTTTCAATAATCATATCCCCAAAACACATTAAGTATAAAAAAATTTCCTTCACTTTTCAGTGTGCGTTTCTAAATTTTTTTTTACATACTAGAAAATCCCAATATGAGCTAAACACAACAGATGAAAAACCCTCATATGCATTTTTAAAAAATTAAGTGTTTGCTGTTTATGTCACAAGTGCTGGACTATGCAGATAAACAATAAATTGCCCTCCAGTGTTTCAGTTTTCCATCTGCTCTCTTACTAAATTAGGTCAATCATCAGAAAGCCATGTGCCTGGACCACCTCACCTCAGGAGCACTGAAATGCCTTCACTGAGTTATGATTTAATGGTGTATTTTCTGATTCTAACCATAGAATCATTATAACAGTATCTCTGGGTCCAGTGTTAATACCATAATTTAAAATATTGCCCAGACTCATTGTTCTTTACACACAGACTTACATAAAAAGTCTCATTTGTGAATTATTTCCAGGAAACAGTTTCCATAGACAGATTTTTGTGTACTTTCTTATGGCAAAATGAAAGCTGCCTAATCCAAACCTCCTATGCTTTAATTCCTAGAAATTCAAGTCCGATTCACTGCTCGCTCAGTAATCTGTATATTCACCTAACTAATAGTACCTACTCCTCTGCTTTCTTTGCCCATTTGCTGGTTTTAGTTTTGATTCTTTGAATGAAATCTGATCTGTTTTGATCACTGTAATTTAAATAAATAGACTCATATTTTCTTAGACGATAGATATATAACAAGACAGTGATCACATGTATAAATGAGACATTAATCTTCAATTTAACAAAAATTATCCTATCACCGAGAATATTTTAGCATTTTTATAATTCCCTAATTTGAGTAAGTATATTGGGATTGCTGGTTGGGAAGCTTACGCTTCTACCTTCTTGTTTGTGAATATGGTTGTAACGCCTCTTCATCCTGCAAGAATGTCTGAATTTATATATTTGAAGCTAGTTCTTCATAGCACACCTCAGCGGCTAGTCCACCAGTGCTGTCACTTACCAAAACTTTTTGTACCTGGACATTGAGGATTGCCTATTGGGCTCTTTTAGACTCATACTAGCAATATACTCCAAAATGTATAGCTGAAGCTCATTCTATACAATAAATGCATTTGTGAAATGTTGCCTAAAAATTAATTTTGGAAATTTTGACTCTATTAAATCATTAGAAACATCTTTATTTAAAGGAATCCCAGGGTGCCTGGGTGGCTCAGTTGGTTAAGCAACTACCTTCAGCTCAGGTCATGATCCCAGGGTCCTAGGATCGAGTCCCACATCAGGCTCCCCTTGCTCTGCAGGGAGCCTGCTTCTCCCTCTGCCTCTGCCTGCCACTCCCCCTGCTTGTGCTCTCTCTCTCTCTGTCAAATAAATAAAATCTTTAAAAAAATAAATAAAGGGCGCCTGGGTGGCTCAGTTGGTTAAGCGACTGCCTTCGGCTCAGGTCATGATCCTGGAGTCCCGGGATCGAGTTCCGCATCAGGCTCCCTGCTTGGCAGGGAGTCTGCATCTCCCTCTGACCCAACCCCCTCTCATGCTCTCTCTCTCTCTCATTCTCTCAAATAAATAAAATTTAAAAAAAATAAAGGAATCCCAAGTCTTGTCGTTTTCTTTTTATATTTTTGTGAATCTTGAAAATAGTTCTCTACTGCTTTGCTAGCATACTGAAAAACATTGCAGAGGGCAAATAAGGCCAATCTGGTAAAGAAATGTGTTTCCCCATTCTACTCCATCTGACTGGTAATGAACGTGGCTAGATTAGTGGTTGCATTGCTTTTGTTTCAGACTTTTGAATCTTATTAAAATACTGCATTTCTTTAAAGCCCAGAAGGATAAAGTACTCTACCCCCAAGGTTTATATCTCAGTTGTAGCTTTAAATTGACAGGAGGACTGTGTTGGAACAATCTTCTATGGATAGAGTATGACTTAAAGGAAACATCTAAATAAAATAATTCCTCATTGTTATTGGATGAAAGATCAAAGTCAATTTTAAAAATAAAAATATTTTAGCTTTTTAGTAGTATATGAAAACATTGAGCCCATTCTTGAAATTTATATAAGACCTTTAGTTGAGTTTGATAGGCATTTTTAAATGCATGTGATAAAGGAACAAAAAATAAAGTCTAAAAGTAATGAAGCTATTGAAATTGAATGCTCCTAAGGTAAACAGAAGATGAAAAAGTAATATTTTTTGCCAGATGAAGAGATAGGTTTCCTTTTTGTATTGTTCAGACAAATAAAAGCAAGAAATAATCAGAGCCATGCTCTAGAATAAGGAAAGTAAGATAAATTTTCATACAAATTGAAATGATAATATATGTTTAAATCAGTCATAAAATTATTTATTATCCAAAAAGTATGTCATTAATACAATAACAAATGCTATAGTTTAAACATTTAAATTTCTCTTTTCTAATAATGTGTCATAAAATATCTAAACATTATCTTCACATTTTTATAGTGATACGAATTGGTATCATTTTATTAATAAATCTGGCTACAAAAATGTCTCATAGAGATGTGATTTATATTAATTTTCTAAAATTTTAAGGGTAATACATGAAGTGACAAGTTAACCTAGGTTAGTGTATTATAACACTAATCTCAAACAGAAAGTATGTTATAAAGACATTGTGCAAAAATTTAGCTATATAATTCCTTAAAAAAAAAAAAGCTAAAGTTTATTTCTTTTGAATTCTGTGTATTTAGCTATTTTGGACATTCATATCCTTGTAATTGAACTTTCAGGAAGCATTTATTTGTAAGACTACACCTTCAGTAACATATGAGAAAAGGATTTTTTTATTATAGCTAATGTTGTTAATATGATGTCACAATACACCATAACATAGAAAGATTGTTTGAATAAAAGTGTCTAAATAAAAATGATCTAATTTTTCCTTCTTTCATTCCTCTGCATGGTACTTTGGTCATATCAGTAAGTTCTTAAATATTTCTTTAATTATTATATTATTTATATCTCACTTTATTAAATCTGTGCAAATTTATATGCAAAACAATTTTTCGAAAATTAGGCCATATCTTAAATTCAGGAAAGACACTGCTATTTTAATCAGTAGTTACAGCTTATTGACTATTGAAATAACTGGATATTCCAATGTTTTTTGTGAAGCATTATGAAAAGAGTAGAAATTTTACAAATATATGAAGAACACATTTTAATAGGAAAACATTTCATCCATTAACTACATTTTTTGTCTTGTGACCCTGGAAAGATACTACGATTTTTCCATTGTAGACATGGATTACTATAACACATTTACCAGTTTTCATAGATGCACCTCTCAACTGGCTTAAAGGAACTTTATGGTAAATATTCCTATAAATCCAAATAGTTACCTTCCTGATCTGTGCTTTCCAAGAGTAGCCACTAGCTACATATGGCCATTTGACTAATTAAAATAGTACAAATTTGATTTGAGATTTGCTAGATTTCAAAGATGTAGTATAAAAATACCTTATTTTTATATTCATTACATGTTGATATGAGAATATTTGGGGTTAAATATTTATTAGAAATAGCTCCACTTGTTTCTCTTTACCTTTTTTAATGTGGAAACTCAAATATTTAACATTTGAAATTACATATGTGGCTCTCATGTGTGCTCATATTATTTTTGTGGAGCAACACTGGTCTAGATACTCACCTTCAGTATATCTATTTTATAATTAACATAGTAGAGCAAATCTGTCTTTGAAGTGAAGACCAGCTGTGGAAATATTTAAATGTACTTTGTTAATATTTGCAAAATAATATTTCAAATATTTTAGCATGATCATTACTTGTATTTCTCTACTATATAGTAATCTTAAAAATAAATATTCCTGTGCTTGGGGCTTTATTTATATGCCATATCATTATGTGATAATTCAGTGGCATTTGAATCTTTATTTTAAAAAAATTAGAAAACCTTGTTAGAAATTAACATTTCTGTATGAGTTGTTTGTACCAATGTGTTTAGCATGATATAGTTCGAAGATTTTTCTGAAAATAGAATAAACCAAAGTTGGTTTGTATGCATCAATGATTACAATTACAGTATCTCCATGCATATTATTTTCTTTAACTGAATTCTTAGAAACACTATAATAATTGATTTTAAAAACAGATAACAATAAGTTTCTGAAGAAATAAGATGAGGTAGGTTGTAGGGAGGAGGCGACCAGGAGTTGGTAATAGCTCGACAAACTCCTGTCACCAGAGAGGAGGTTGACTGCCAGGCCAAGCCAGAGAAGATACAGGCTTCTTGTAGAGAAATCAGCTAAACTTAATTGTTGAGCAGTATTCAAGACTGTTATAGTTTCTGCCAAAGACCATTTGCAAGAGAGTCTAATCATTGATCGTCTCAGTTCATGTTATTTTTATTTAGATATTGTGAATACAAAAAGTCAAAGTGATCCAAAAAAAAAAAACATTTTAGCCAATGTTATTATTCCTAATATGGGACATAGACTATGATAAGAAATGAGCAGGTTTAAAGTGTATGTGCCTTGGAGAAATTAAGTATGGTAAATATATTATCAAATAAATTTAAAAAGCTTTCTAGGTTAATTCCATTTTGTATGTTTTTGACTTTTTAGTTTCATGGATAAGTGTTCTATGGGTAGTGATTTTCAAAGATTTTTGACTCTGACCAGCAGTAATACATTTGCATCATGACACATACACACACAGTTTACCTAACCATATTTACCATTACCACAGCTGATGGACTTTAATATTTTCTCTCTAGTCTACTCAGTTTCATGTTCTGGTGATGATCCACTGAATTTCCCTTACAACCACAACTCACAACCATTAATTTAAAACATCCTTCAACCTGAAAAAAAATATACTGTTCTATGTAGATTATGACCCTCATTTTATGGGCAAAAATGAGGGTCCCCTGCCCCACAAACTCTCCACTTTGTGTATCAGTCAGTCACATGGGGGTTGTTCCTCCAGTGATTTCATGAACACTGGAAGAGTTTGAGTAATGTTAAGAAAAATGACCAGTGAGTATAGAATTCAGATTTTAGCAGATTTATCAGCAAGTGTTATTCTCATGTATGTGCACACAGAGCACATGCTCACACATGCCTCAGAATTCCCAGCTGTCAGTTGGTGAGCTGACTCAGGGTCATATTCTGGGAAAAAAGTGGACCTCTTTTGTTGTACTTTTGGTGAAATGGCATTCCGTGTGTAATTCTGGAGTGCTATTCTAGGTTTCCTTCACCTGGACATGGGCTGTGTGCTTCATGTCAGTCTTAGTTTGCTGTTTGAATGCCGGTGTCTACATAGATTTTTTTTTTCATTTTGGTCTGTTGAATCTTGATTTAAATTCCTATCATAAGAATACAACACAAGTATTGAGAGGAGTGATTTTGCATGGTAATGTTGATGAGATTTCCCTTCAGCCAGTCTTTTTAAAACAAAACAAAACAAAACAAAACAAAACAAAAACCATCTCTCAACTTGGAAAAAACGACTGTTCTATGTAGATGCCAGGCAATAGGCATTACCAGGTCAAGCTTGAAGATTTGAACAACAAAGGATCAAAAGCAAGTAAAAGGTTTGGAATCAACACATCCTATGGACATCGAGGGCCAGGGGATCAGAAGGCTCCCTGAGCACCAAGTACCTGTGATTAGGGCCAAGTGTAATTGTGATGTACTTATCTTCTACTCAGTACATTTGCCTGGATGAAACCAAAACAGCCCTAACCAGATGCAGCCAACAGAGCAATATACTTCCCTGTTTAGAGTTGTAAAATGACTATGCAAAGAATTCCTCCTCACAAAAGTAGACTCTACTTGAAATTTTTAAAGGAAGATAGTCAAATAATCATTTGCTAAAATGAATGGCATTATATACCATACAATTTAGGATATTCAGATACTAGTAAAGTACATGGACAAATAGCTTTAATTAAATTCTGAATATAATCAGGAAAATGAAAACAGTCAAGACTGAATGATGTATTATTTGGTCCTGAGTTCTGAATTGAATTATTTCTTTCCCTGTCCTTTCAATCGTTTCCTCTCCAAGGGAATATGGTCATTTGCAATTTCTGTTTCTCTTGAAGGTACAACCCCTTTACTTGTATTTTCCCTGTTTTTCTCCCATGAAGGAAAAGGCTTTTTACTTCTTTCCAATTTTAGTACATATTCCACTTTGCTAAATTGGAGTGGTAGGTACAGCATTGCTCTTGCATCATGCAGGCCATTTTCAGATTTCTATTCCTAGCATCCCTTTCTTTTCTTCAGATAGTAGTGATTGGAAGAAAGCTTGCACATAACCTCCTGCAGGCTTGTTCCTTAAGGGAGAGTCCTTTTGCTTTGAATCCATGATACTAAAGCACAGGCCCCTACTTTTCATGTTTCATCTTTGCTAAATCTTTTCCCTTTGTACCTGAGACACCTGAACTGTGGCACATTTGTTGAAATTTAAAGGGCAACTCTTATCACTGTTACAGTGTGCTCCTTCATTTCTTTGGCTTTAATTTTGGGAAGGTGGTTGTAGCTGTGGACATCAATCAAACTGAGAGGCCTCTTCAATTTGAATAAAACCTTTGTGCAGTTTGTGAAGGAGAGGGCTAAACAGTGAAAAGCCTATGAGTTCTCAGCACATCCTGAACCAGTGGATAAGGCTAGGGGCTTAAAGTTGAAATGGCTACTATTTCTTTTAGCTCCCTGTGGGTACAGAGCTCAGAATCACTTCAGCAACTACTACCTCTCAATGGTATCATCTTTGAAAATGAAAATCATATGGTATGTAGCTAGGGTATAAAAGAATGTTACACTTCTCTATGTTGGGGTGTGTGTGTGTGTGTGAGAGAGATAGAGAGAATATACAGTATGAATATACATATATGGGATACCTTACATATCCATGTCATACATAGTTTTGTATTCAGATGTATTTAAGTTTACTGAAATCATGTTTATTTTCTGTCTATGCTAGGGCATGGTTGATATTAACAAAACTATACTAAATGAGTCAAATATGAAAAGAATCTGGCAAATATGATTATGAATTCAATTGCATTTAATATGATGCAGAGGACAGGAAGAAGGTTTATCCAACTGTATTAGCTATGCATTTAAAAAGAGCAGTGGAAAATAAATCTAAAAGTAAAATCTAATTCCAGTGATAAATATGGTTGTTTCAAATATTTTATCAGAACCATTAATGTTGTACAAAATGCACAGTAAGATTGTTTTGTGTTCCTTGATATTTGCTGCAGTTGGGGGAGTTCGTTATAAAAAAGTTCAACTTTGTTTAAAACGTGAGTTGTCAAAATTCTGCTTATACCTGCCTTGATCTTCTCTAAAATGTGTGCCCAAGTTGCTCCTGAGAGTTTACCAGCATAGAGAATGGTGCTGCTTTCGCTGACAGACTTAACTATTTCCATGTAAGTGTATTCTTTTTAGGGTAGGGTAAAATGTATCCGAGGACTCAAAGAAGACAAATCTGATGGGTCTTATGAGACCCAGCAAGACAGGAAACCATCATGGAGAACATGTAGACAGAGCCAAGTGGATTTTATTTTGTGACCAAAAGTGAGGCTTTTCTGATTTGTTACCTCATTTTGCCAGAAAGTGAAGACTTACAATATTTTTTTAAAGTTTTATTTATTTGACATAGAGAGCACAAGTAGGCAGAGCAGTAGTTAGAGGGAGAGGGTGAGCAGAGAGCCCAATGTGGGGCTTGATCCCAGAACCCGGGGATCATGACCTAAGCTGAAGGCAGAGGCTTAACGACTGAGCCACCCAGGCGCCCCAAAGACTTACAGTATTATCAACAATTCTCTAGGGAGCCACTTTCACAGAGTCTGCTAACAGGTTTTATAACTTGAGCAAATTTGGACTGAGTAAAACAGAATGGAACTGACTTGATGAAATTGAGATGATTATTTTTTCCTTTTTGATATCAGACTTGCTCCTTACCTCCATTTCAGCTTCAAAGTCCTACTTCTCTAAGTAAATTTCTTTTACTTGCATATTCATATTCTTGATAGCATCCTCTGCTAGGTATTTGGTAGTTTGGGTTGATGTTCATTTATTAGGGAGGCATCAGAGATGAGAACCTCCCTTAGAGAAATCCTAGTTTGCCTATAGTCTGCCTACATACTCACTCTCTTAAAGTAATTGGGACTGTATTTAATAGAGGAATGTGGTTTTGATGTGTTCTTCCATGGCTAAAGCCAAATATAATACCTATATGTTCTATGCTAATATTTAACATATGCTGATACACTAAGAAGTTTCTCCACATAATGCTTTTAAAAAGGAAAGTTCATCAAAGAGCATATATTTGTCAGAGCATGTATTTACAAATCTAGTGGTAGTTAGTGAATTTTTCTTCTGCTTAGTTAATTCAGCCATCTTAGTCACTTTTAATCAACCCTCTAATGGTGTTTTTAAAAATCAGTTCAGCATGCTGTTCACAACAATAAATATATTTATTGTCATTTTTGGTGTGTGTATAGTAATGTAGTGTTAATGTGCACCTTTTTCCTTTAAAATAACCATAGAATAATACTAAAATAATGACATTAAGAACAGGTAAAATGAGATTCTTAATTGCTGATTAAATTCCTTTTTGTTTCTCTAAGTAAATGATGTTTCATCTGGCATTGCTTATACAAATCCAACCCCATTAAACTTAATGGGGAGAAAATAAAACATATAAAACCATTGTGCAAAGAAAATACTTTAGTAGACTAAATTATTACTCAAATCAAACAGTGTTTTTACTCGAGTTGCTCAGACCTGACTCCTGAAGATGAACCCCAAATCCTCCCCGGTAATCTCTTATACCTGATTTTTCTCCTGATAGCAATGGGCCAGTCTTTGCCTGGAAGCCAGAATTTTGATTAATCTCAGAATTATGGTATACAGAGATAGAATTTGATTTTTCAGGTTTTCTCAGGAGATAAGCTAAACCATTTAAAAATCCTTTGTTATGTGATTTTCACTAACAATGAATAATTTAGGATTATTGTGTATTGTTTAAGGAACAATTTTCCCTCCATGCTTCTAAGTTAACATAATGAGTGTTACTCAGGATGACAAAGTACAGAGAATTATCTGATAAAATCTGAATGAATTGAACCATTGATAACCCAATGTTGCAGAACCCAAGAGTTATCATTGATCAAACTTACCCATTATAAGAAAGAAAGTTACCTTGACATTTCAAGTGTTACTGGGCTTTAAATTTTTCAGTTCTTGAACAGTACAAAACTGGGTATGACCTTGTATAATCAACTTTACCTTTCCGTACCTTAGAATTTTATTCAGATATATTCCAGGTCCATTTTCTTCCTCTTAAAACATGACTATATAGGGGTGCCTGGGTGGCTCAGTTGTTAAGCGTCTACCTTTGGCATAGGTCATGATCCTAGGTCCTGGGATGGAGTCCCACCTCGGGCTCCCTGCTCTGCAGGAAGCCTGCTTCTCCCTCTCCCACTCCCCCTGCTTGTGTTCCCTCTCTCACTGTGTCTCTCTCTGTCAAATAAATAAATAAATAAAATCTAAAAAAAAAAAAAAAGAGCTAATGCATGTAAACTCTTAGCACAATGCTAAATGTGCTGGAGTGAGTTTTCATAAATTTTAGTTAGTATTCTCATTATTAGAATAATAAAAGCCAGGTGCCTGGGTGGCTCAGTTGGTTAAGCGACTGCCTTTGGCTCAGGTCATGATCCTGGAGTCCTGGGATCGAGTCCCACATCGGGCTCCCTGCTCAGCAGGGAGTCTGCTTCTCCCTCTGACCCTCTTCCCTCTCGTGCTCTCTATCTCTCATTCTCTCTCAAATAAATAAATAAATAAAATCTTAAAAAAAAAGAATAAGAAAAGCCAAGAACTATTTGATCATTCTGGGAATGAAAGAAATATATTCAAGGTAGCACCATCCAGCAGCCCAGAGTAATTTATAATAAATTCTTTTCTTACATTTCTCAAAGTCAGAATAATTAAAGTCTTATTTGTATTTCTGAAAAGGAAATGTTTTGTTTTGTTATGCATCCACATGACTTGGTATGTATTCATTGTAAGAATCTTTCAAGAAATCAGCCCCCCAAATATTTTTGTTACTGCATTTTGCTTATATCATCAAAAGTTTTTCAGTATCTAGCTTTAAATCATATTTTGTGCAGTTTTAATGTAGGTATTTGCTTCCATCCCACTTGAGACAAAACAAAAACAAGAAACAAAAACACCATTACTAAGGTGAATTTAAGCTCAACACATCTGAAAAACAGGGTTTGGGAGAGACCAGGTAACATCATAAATTACAAATTACCCCAACTGCTTTGAGAAATATAATCAGTTCAGTGAACCAATCAGAGTGAGGTATAGGGGATATTTAAACTTTTGAGAACTTGAACTTAGATGATGTGAAAAGCAGAGAAGCAGCAGGTATGTTTGGGCCCTATTTCATTTATTTTGCTTTAGAAAGTCCTGTCTCATGGTTTTAGAAGTGTTCAATGTTCTCAATCATTTCCTCTACAGAAGCATGATCAGGCCATTTACAAATGAACATGCCTATATACAAATATGTCAATGACCACTTAAACCCAAAAACAATCATACCCCCTCAAATGTTTGTGGACTCGAAGGGCTAAAACTATTGGATCTAAATTAGAAATGGGAGTAAAGAGCTTGAAAGACAAGCCGGAATGGAATCTAAGCACTTGTGAAGTTATTGATATTTACATTTCTTAAATATAAAAAGGGAAAAAGAGAAGACCTGTGGTTATATATGTTAACTTTGTAGATCAGGTTATAAGGAACTCGACATCTCATGATGTCTGTTTTCACAGTAAAATATGAGGTGGGACTATTAGCTCTAAGTGAGTCAAAGAGTTTGGGTAGGACAGGAAAAGATAATATATGAAACAGTCATCTCAGATATTGGGAACTAAGCTTTATGGAGAAACATGGAAGAATTGTTGAGTTGTGTTAAGAGCCCATTCGAGATGTAAGGTGATTAAGTTGAAATAAAAACAGTATGTCTGGTTGTATAATTTTCTCCAGCTATGTTCAACTACTCAGGCCTGCACAGTCAGAAACCAGATGGTTGTGCTCATCTGGAATTTGAGTTTCACAAGAAGAATACAATGGAGGAGAAGAGAAAGAACGTGGGTGAGGCTGTGGTTATAATAATGGACTTTTGCTTGTAAGTTGCAGAAGAAGTGGAGACAGGAGAAAGTGAGGGAAGATGAAAACTCAGCAGGCCCAATGCCCTGAGTATCTGATGTTCTGAGAAGAGTACTGTTTGAATAAGAGAGAAGGATAGGAAACTGAGGTCCCAGGGTGGAAAGTTTGCATTTCAGATTTGGAGATGGTGCAGATTCTGATGATGATGAAGTCCTGTCTGTGATCAGGAGAGAGGGTCCGTGAGGTGTTGAGAAGGACAGGACTGTCTGAGATAAGGAGGTCAAAAACCAGAGGATTGGTTTTGGAAGGATTGGAAGGATTATCCCAACTGACGATGAAGTTGTCAAGACAGGCTAGACTTTGTACAATGAGGAAGACAGGGTCTAGAGTTAAATCACTTGTGAATCAAGGGAAATGACCAAGAAATGAGGAACAATAGCTCCGAAGAGGTAGGGAACAACAGCAAGTTTTGCAAGAAGCAGATAAAGAAGTGGTCTGGAAGTGGAAGTTGGGGTGGGGGAGAACCAAGAAGGACAGTTTCTCTAACTTCTTGATCTGAAACACATGAAATAATAGTAATAGTAATAATAATAATAAAACCATCACTACCACAATAGTGAAATAGCTATTGAGAACTTACTGTGAGCCAAGTTACTGTCTCAAATGCTTTACATTGATTCACCCATTTAATCATTGCAGTAACCCTTTCAGAAGTAAGTGCTATTAACAATATCCCCATTTTAGTAAACTGAGGCAACAATAATGTAAAGTTACTTTGCCAAAGTCACATAGCTAGAAAGTGGTGCTGCTAGAGTTCAAATCCTGACAAATGGATTTCAAAGTCTGTGCCTCTAAACTACCACATGGCTGCCTTTGTCCTTAACCCGAAATTGAGAGAATCAACACTTCTGTAGAAGGATGTGTTCACTGGATTTCAGATTGCTCTGGAACCATTTAGTATCAGTGAGCTAAGCTCTATGATAGGAAAGCATGGGTCTCAGGGATTTATGCTGCAGGCTTGGAGAGGCAATACAGGTCTTCCTGTAAACCCTTCTTTCTTGACAGCCACGGGCACTGGCACGGCAGCTTCTCGCTGCCCCTCGCTACTGCCCCCCACTCTGAACCTGGGGAGGACCCCATCTGGACCTCTGCTTTGCCAGATGATGGAGCACACTGCTGTTTTGTGACCAGGGAGAATTCTGCTCTCTGTAGTTTTCATTAACAGTTGAGCATTCACTGTTTCCAAGTCCTATTAAAGAGTCCATATTTATGAAGAGATATGATAAAGAAAGCATATTTGTTTGGTTTATCATATTTTGCTTTGCTTTGATCTAAGTATCAAGGTTCCCAAAGAATCTCGGTTGACTTCACCAGGATGCACTTTTCATACCGAGTTATCTTTGTGTCAGGCACAAACAGACTGAGAATTTGGACAACTAACATTCCACAACCCTTGTTCAAAGTGAAATTTCCCTTTCTAGTTCCGCTGGGCTTTCACGTTGCTGACAAAGATCCACAATACCAGCTGTGTATCTAGCACTCTATTGGTAGTTTTTTTGTTTTGGTTTTCACTTATGCACACCTCCTGGGCAAAGGCCATCCTTTTCTGTGGAAGACTCTATCAAACCTTTGCCTCCTGATTCACATTTGAATCTCTGTGAGCCTACAACAGGGCCTTTGCTAGCATCTCACCAGTTGGAATCAGTCAGAATAGAATCTTTCACAGGCTCTCATGCTGCGTCTTTTCATTTTTCTCAGATCTTTTTGGTGTTTTTGTCTGTGGCTTTGTTTGCTTTTGAATACCAAGAGTCTGTCTTTGGTAGCACACTAAACGTAATGAAGCTTGGGAAGCATTCGGTGAAAAGTTTTAAAAAAGAGAGAGAGGAAGAAAGAAAGAAGCCAAATTAATGACTGTTGTTCTAAATGCAGATGGCACTGATTAGTTTGCCGAGATCCTTCTGTGAAATAAGCTCAGCACCATCACCTTCTTATCTCAGAATCAGCCTTCCTGCCAGAAGTGATGGCTGGGACAATGCAGATGGCTCTCAAGTAGGAGCTTCTCTCGGAGCCCAGTCCTTATCACGGCTTTGACTGGCAAAGGCTGTCATTCATGCTGTCACTCACAGTGGGTACACAATGGATCATGTCTGCCTTGCACATCATAGATAACTAGACTAACTGGCACTGGATTTAATTCTTTGGTTAAAGAAGAGGAAAAAAGATAAATCATTGATTATAGACTATCTGATTTTCCTTTAATTCACCTGTCACTGAAACTGTAACCTCGTGTTCTAGATCAGTTAAATTTGTCAGCATCCCTAAGAGAAACCACCATTTTAATAAGATTTTTTTTCAAACTACATATATTTATAAGTCCACATATGTGACTCTTTCGATCCTGTGTCTGGGTGACAGTCTTTTCTTTGAAAAACAACAATGTGGTTTTGATGTGCTTTGGAATTTTTATCCTAACATTTTAAAATAAAAATGAGCATTAATGATCTTGATAGAGCATTCTTGAAAAAAAAAATGGTTAGGTAAAAATGAAAATATGAAGGTATTAAATATAAAGGTATTTTGTGTGAAAGTCTGCTCTGAATTGTGACAACAGAGGATTCATTTACACATCTAAAGCAGCTTTGTATATTGACAAAGAGGTGTTAGAGACAGAACCATCATAATAATAACTGTGCCTGTTCACCACCATTTTATGTTATTGTATGTCACGAATGTTGTACTCCATATAATATATTAAAATAATCTGATAAAAGGAGCAATAATTCTTAGGTTAATTTTTGAGTTTTTGAAAAGCTAATTACCGATGTCCGACCTGATTTGTTTTGCTGCTGAAGGAAGGTATTGAAGATTTTAAGATATGCAAACTCTCCTTAGTATACAATAAAACATATTTATAATGTTTGCTGAGGATATTAGTTTTTTTACTGGGTTTCACCACTGTGAATAAAGAGGCTAATATTACTTTATGTATCTCTCTTTGCTCAATGGTGGGAAAGTCACAATATTCAGCAAAACACATGGAGCTAATATGTCCAGTATGTTTGCTTATTTATTTTCCTAGAGAAATAAATTATGAACATGACTCTTGATCTAACCAAATCATTGTGGTAGCTTTACCTAGGTATCAAATTTCTGGTCATATTTTTATATTTTTACTCTTATATTCATTTATGCAGAGAATTTTAGTTAAAATAAGACAGCGATGGTCTATTAAAATGTTAATTGAAATAAAAGAATTTCAGGGTGCCTGGGTGGTGCATTTGGTTAAGCATCCGACTCTTGGTTTCAGCTCAGGTCATGATCTCAGGGTTGTGAGACTGAGCCCCGTGCCAGGCTGTGCACTTAGCACAGAGTCTGCTTGGAACTCCCTCTCCCCATGCCCCTTCCCCCCATTCATGCCCCCTGCAATAAATAAATAAACCTTTAAAAAAGAAATCAAAGAGTTCCTTTCAGAGATAGCATTTTGGTCTACATAACAACAACTTTTAGGATAAGGCATAGAGGATGTATTCTTTAAAAAAAATCATAGCTATTTGTAAGGTTTATATATCCTATGCAAATTAAGGAGCAAGGAGGTAGTCCTTCTAATTTAGTAATTCTCATTTAGAAGTATTTATAACATGTCTATGCAAAGATACAATCCATTGCCCTTAAATTCAACAAATGTGGTCAATAATATGCCAAATTCTACGGAGTATCCCCTTGAATAATGTGTGTGTCAACTAAGGGTTGGTTCATCTTGACATGGGAGACATAGAAAGGAGAAAGAAAGAAGAGTTGATAAATTGAAGCTTTGGGAAAGAAAAATAATGCACTGCTCTTGTAGTGACCATTATAGGTCACCAGCCAGCTCAGGAATTGGTTACTCTTGAATGAGATGCTATCTCCTGCACCCTAGTCAAGTCCAATCCGTGGCTATCTTGGTGCAAAGACCAGCCTGGGACTCTTTTGCAGAAAACAGGACAAAATGTACAGGGAGCTCATGGCCAAAGGAGAATTGAACATGATAGTGATGTGACTGATGTGTCCAGAACATCATCTCTTCTTATATATGCAAATCTGACTCTGGGAGTATTTAAGAATTTGTAAGTTTGTGCTCATTCTTTCCAGCTTCTTAAACAGTACCCAAAGTAGAGGCTGTCCAGGTTAGATCTGTGTCCCTCAAAGAAGAAAGGCAATATCACAAAAAAATGTGTAAGGTTGCTGGATTACCTAATGCCAAACAATATGGGTCCTCCAACTTTGCCCTGTCTCAGCTCTCAAAAGGGACTTGTGGATTTAGGGATGGCATATAGCATTCAGAACTCCAAGAATGAACAAGCTGGAGGAACAAAGGAGCCTTGCCTCTGGGTTTTGATTTTATAAGTATGTGGGTTCTTCAGAGGAACCTCAGAACAGTTTCATAGCCAGTCCAGTTGTCATATAATAATTATCATCTCATCTCAGTTTTTACAGTCTCTGTTCTTCTTTGTCTGAGCCATGCCTTTGTTCTCATGAAGTCTTACCAGATGACTGTGATCCCAGAATTCAGTTTCCTTAGTTAACATCCAGGATGAGAATGAAGTCATTCCTTGGAATCCTATGGAGTTAAACCCATCTTTGACCCAGTCCTGTCCTGGAGTGAACCATACCAAGACTATGAAGGATGCTAAGCTACCAACATAGATGACTTCATAGAGGCTTCAAGATTCATTCTCTTCCTATGCTTGGTCTTTATAGTTTCTTACTAATGTGACATAGATGAGTGTGTATAATTAGAAAATAAATGGAGAGAAGATTTTCTATAACCTTGTTCTCTTGGAAAATATATCACATCTAGATATGTGGTTATAGTGTGTGTGTGTGTGTGTGTGTGTGTGTGTGTGTGTGTGTGTGTGTAATTTGGTTATTTAGAAAGGATTGATTGATATTTGTTCTGATCTTTTGTTTAAATATCTCACTTCAATAGTAAAATATAACCTGGTAGTTCAGTGAATTCCTTAATTTGTTCATTTATCTAGTATTTATCCATTGCCAACTATTCCAATTCTCATGAATCTCAAAATCAGTCAAGTCTCCAAGCAATGTATGAAGATTAGCATTATGAACTTAAACAGAATGTAAAGGTTAATGCAAAACTCTTATGGCCTTGGTTTTCCATTTTGCATAGTAGTCAAATGATTCTTTATAAAGTCTATGCAGTAGAAATGCATGGGTCACAATAGATCAGTCATTTTTGTTTGGTTTGTTTTTGATTATACAGCCTATGTAGGCACAGCCCTGCATTGAAAAAGGGGAAAAAAATCATCCATACTCATGATTAGATAATGGCTAAATTAACGAGACTGGACCAGTTCCAGTCCCCAAGACAAATAACATGTCTATTGGCAATGGAAATGTGGCACTCTCTTTAGTACTATACCGAGTCTTCTTGGTTACAGGATGCTAGCAAGAACTGTGTTAGTGACCAATCACTGCATATCTTAGCAAATTAAAATAGCAAACACATTATCTCACCCAGTTTCCTGGGGTGAGGAATCTGGGGGCAGCTTAGCTGGGTAATTCATGTCCAGTGTCTCTGTGAGGTTGTAGTCAAGATGTAGTGTAAGGCTGCAGTCATCTGAAAGCTTGAGTGGGGCTAGAGAATATACTTTCTACCTCATTCACATGGCTCTTGGCAGGAGGTTATAGTTTCTCACTGACTGTTGGTTGGAGGCCTTAATTTCTTATCACATGGGCCTCTCCATAAGGCTGCTCTCACCACATGGAAGCTGACTTCTCCCAGAGTAAATGGTCTAAGAGAGAAAGCAAGTGAACTAAGACAAAGCTACAATGTCTTCATAAACTTATCTCAGAAATAATATACTATCACTTCTGCCATATTCTATTATTAACACAGACACCCTGGTCCAGTGTGGGGAAGGATTACGCAGGGGCACAAATGCCAAGAGGCAGGGATCCTTGGGGGCCATATTGCAGTCTGGGATCAAAAGTTTCTGACTCAGTTCCCAGCTGTTTTTTGGAGAAGTCTGACCGAGTATCTCTCTTTAAAGCAGTGATTTTCAAAAGAGGATGAAGAGGTATAGAGTTAGAGAAGCATGTTCTATATTATAGTGAATTTTATATTTTTTTTTATATTTTGATGTAAGAAAACACACTGTTTTTTGAACATGGGCTACAGAAAACTAAATTTAACCATGTCTCTTTGCTTGTGGGGATACACGTACATGTATATCGGTGATTATTTAAGGGAAAAGTAGACTCACAATTTTGGTGTGTGCATTGGGGCATATTTTGTTGTAAGGAGCATGATATTTTTAATACTGGAACTACTTTAAAACAAAATTAGAAACCTGTCATGAAAATATAGACCAATTATTAGACCCATTAGCAATTACTCCAGTTAACCTCAGTGAAATCAACCCATGTGTTTTATAGTTCTTTGATTAACAGGGATTTGTTTCAGGTTTAAGAAAAAAAAATTAGCCAAAATATCTGTATCAATTCATGTAAAGATATTAAGGATTTCTGGCAGCCTTATGGTAAACAGATCTAAAAATGAACAATATATTATTATAGAATTTATTTCAGTCTTAAAACAATGCAGCAAATATTTTAAAATAATATACTTCTACTTGTTATTACCACAGGCATTTTGTATTTAGTTTCTTCATGCTAAAGCAGCTTCCTTGAGTTGAAATCTGTACCAGATATCAAGGAAGCTGATCATATCATTCTGTTGTAGTAGAACAGTAGGCAGAGTTCAATGAGGCTTTTTATCTTAAATTATATTTTCAACTTGACCTCATTAAATTTTTTTCCTTCTGTTTGTCATTGTTAGGCTCACTATATTTCATATTTCCTCTCGGCCTCTGTACCATTTTAAAATTGTCCTTTAGAAATAACTCTGGCATGGAGAGTTCATTATTTCTGATAGTGACAACACATTGAATGCCCTAATACACTGATTTCATTGTGCCTCATGACCTACATTTAGAAAAATGCAGGTAGATTTCCTAGTTACTGATTATCTTTTAGAAAATCATTAAGTGTCAAAAGCTATTTTCCTGTTTATTTTCAAATTTGTTTTTAAACTGTCTTTGGGAGAGGAGTGGCTATAGTCGGATAAATGAAAAAAAATCCCACTTTTTTGCCTAGATTTTGTTTTGCAGAGTGGAGAAAATAAATAGTAAAATGGGGAAATTTTTTTCTCTAATGCATGACCTAAATTTCTGTTGCAATGAAGCTGATCTGCTTTTAAATATAACACCTGCCTCTGTAAATTTTGTAGTAATTTATTTTTCAATGATTGTATATACAGTGTAGATGTAAATATATACTTTAAATATTTCACAAAGTATCAATGTGGGTCTAATTTTGATTTGAAAATAAAGTAAGTTATTTTGAATAAAGTAAAGCTTTCCAAGCATCCTTTAAAAAAAGAGAGAAAAATTTAAAAGGGGAGAAGAAAAACTGACTGAAATATAATCAGATGAGCCAATGTTATTAGACACAACCATGGGAAAAACTAAAGCAACTCATAATGAATTAAAAGAAAAGGGCCATTAAACTGGAGAATCCCAACAATCGAGTGGAGATGTTTCAGGCTCTTTAGACATTACTGCTGGAATAAATACGTTATCACACTAAGCTTTTATGAAAGGCTGTTACATTTTTACCAACTTTAATCTGTTTCATTTTTGTGTTTAAAGGATGGGAGTTGCATTAAAATAAAAATTCCATTTGGGTTATTATCTCCCCAGCTGTCTGTACAGACCATGGAGCTGACCAGAGAATATTCTCATTATGTGTGTCGAGCAGTTACTCAGTGATTGATGCTGCATTAATGCACGACACAGAAGCATTCCTTTTGTTAGCGAATATTAGACAAATTAGCTCTTATAAATTCATGACCCACCCTCCCCCTCCTAGTTTGGGTGTCTTTCTCCTCCCTCTCTTAGCTCCCTACCTGCCCCCGTGCCTTCTGCTGGGCACCTGACTTGACTACCATGGAGATTTAATATTGCTAATAATCTTCAGTGAAAATGAACCCCAAGGCATTAGGAGAAGGGGTTTGACAAAGGAAGGGGCAGAAAACAGGCAGTGGTCTTTTTAGGCAGAGTATAGAATGAGATTCTGGTCATTTTCCAGGATACCCCAATGTAGTAATGACAAAATGAATGTTTTGTTGTCCCAAACTAGTTTCTGCCTCCCTCACTTTATGTGAGGGACCATTTATCGTCTCAATTCCTTTAAACTTACTTTTGTCAGGATGGGGAGAAATGAGTCATAAAAAATTTGTATTTAGAATAATTTCCTTACCATGAAGCTAGGAAGTATGGGAGTGGATATATGTCTCTTCCTCTTGCCCAAAATGTTTATATTGGAATTCTTCCTAGAATTTAAGAAAAGGCAGTGCAGATATTAAAATGCAAAAGTGGGTTTTGAGCATGATCAGTAGTTTCCAGTTGGATTATGTGTCATATACTTTTGTCTGATTGTGAAAGATAGGCCCGTGATCACCAAAGGTTTAGAGTTGTCAAAATATATCATCACATGTATATTTCTGGAAGAAAATATTCTGTGCTAAACCTTACTGTTTTCATATTAAATCTTGAGAACGACAAACTTCCTGTTGTACATATGAAGACGCTGAAGCACAGGAAGGTTAAGTAACTTGCCCAGTGTTACATAGTCAAAGTAGATCTTGAACCTGCCTCTTGAACCTATATATTTGGTTTATAAAAGAAAATGAATGAAATTTTACTTATTTTTTAGTTCTATGATGTTCACTATTCCTGAAGATTCCTTTATGTATTTTTTGATGTTCTAAATTTTAGTTTCTAATACAGTAAATACTGATAGATATAAATATTGTTATATTTATGTGATAATTATTGATATAGTCCATCTAACCAAAAGCTTGATGAGCACTGAATAATATTTTTAAGTTTACAGTTCAATGGGTATTTTTTTTTGTATTTTAATAAGATTGTACAATAAACACTGCAGTGTAATTATAGGACATTTTTGTTCCTATAAAAGCAGACCCACTTCCCTTCAATATCCTCTGCCTAACCTACTTTTACCTCCACAGGTTGGCTTATTCTGGGCATTTCCTATAAATGCAATCATCAAACTCATACAATGATCATATGAAATGATATGAATCAATGAAATCATATGAATGATTGCATGTAATTTCCTTCACTTATCCTAATGCTTTCAAGGCTCATTCATTTTCTTGCACATCTTAGTACTTCATTTTTTAAATTGCTGAATAATATTCCATTGTATGGATATATCATATGTTGTTTATCCATTTATAAGTTGGATTGTTTCTACTTTTGGCTATTATAAATTGTGCTACAGTGAATATCTGTGCACAAGTTTTTGTGTGGACATTTGATTTCATTTCTCTTCAGTATATACCTAGGAATGGAATTTCTGGGTCATATGGTGACTGTATATTTAACCTTTTGAGCAACCATGAACTTGTTTTCCATAGCAACTTCACCATTTTACATTCATACTAACAGTATGAGGGTTCCAATTTCTCCACATCTTTACCAACACTTGTTATTGTCTGTGTGTTTTATTATAGGCATCCTAGTGGGTGTGAAGTGGTATCTCATTGTAGGCTTGATTTTCATTTTCCTAATGACATTGAACATTTTTTTCATGTGTTTCATTGCCATTTCTTCCTTGGAGAAATGTCTATTCAAATTCTTAGCATATTTTTAAATTAGGTTATTTGTCTTTTTCTTGCTGAGATGTAAGAGTTCTCTACATATTTTAGACATATAAGTTCCTTATCAGATATATGCTTCACAAATATTTCTCTCATTCTATGGATTCATTTTCTTGATGGTATGGTTTGCTGCACAAGAAAGTCTTAATTTGGATGTAGCCATTATCTTTTGCTGCTTGTGCTTTCAGTTTTATCTAGGAAATGATTACCTAACTCAGGGTCACAAAGACATATTCCTATGTTTTCTTCCAAGTAGTTTTAGCTTTTATGTACATTGTTAAATTGTATTTGAAACATCCTATAAAGGACTAATTGTGGTATAGACCTAATTCTTTTTAGTTTTGCCAATTATACAAGTCAATTCAAAAACATTCACAAGAGTTAGTTGTGAGTGACTGTTCAGGATACGTAGTGAAGATGCTTTCCTAGAACCTGATAAGTCTGCACTGAAGGAACTTGGCCTAATAGGAAGTAACAGACATAACACAAGTAACTAACATGTAAGAGAAAGTGCGACATGAAAGAAATGGGATATGTGTCTTGGGAATTCAGAAAGAAAGATTACCTGTAGTTGTGGGAAGTGATCTTATTCATGCTTGATTTGAATCTCTAAATAAAAAATCACAGTAAAGTTTTGTCAGACTCTCTCTGCTTTGCTAAAGATCGCAGTCATCACTGATGAGTTGCACTTGCATTGTGGTTTCTGGAGTGGTCAGGATGGCTGGCTTTCAGGGTTTTGTGCCAGAGAGAAGCAGTTCTACAAATGCTGTTGGCAGAGCACTGAAAGTCCCTGAGAGGGTTACAGGTGGTCTGCTAGGTCAAGACAATTTTCCTAATAATATTCAGACATGATTTGCCTTTTTCATTGTATTGACATTGTGCTGGTTATGCAGAAGCAATGGTGGGTAAAACCACTGTGCATTAACATGAATGAAGACAGCACCACCAAATTGTGTGAGTAGTCATTGTGTCAATAAACCTGTAACTGTTCTGAATCTAGTGCCTAGACAAGACAGCACAGGACATAAGAATTCCTCATAATTCATTTTGAAGGATGTTTATAGGCAAACTAAATAAAAAGTCCTTATAGTACTCAAAATAGATTTAAAAACATACTTTCAAGGATTTAAAATAACCTTAGTACTTATAACATCTTACAAACTTGATAAATTTAATTGGGAAAAAATCCTACACAGGGCACCTGAGTGGCTCAGTCCGTTAAGTGTCTGATTCTTGATTTCAGCTCAGGTCACGATCTCAGGGTCCTGGGATCGAGCCCTGCATCAGGCTCTGTGCTCAGCGTGGAGTCGGCTTGGGATTCTCTCTTTCACTCTCCCTCTCCCTCTGCCCCTCCCTCACCCACCTGAGCTCTCTATCTTTCGCTAAAATAAATAAATAAAATCTTTAAAAAAAAGAAAAAATGCTACACAATGACAAAAATAAGAGGACTCTGGAACAAATACAATGCATTTTAGTTTAAACTGAGTACAGATGTCTGGTTTCTGCTTAATAACTATCCTCCAAAAGGAGGTTCAGATAAAACATAATTTCCTGCAAAACATGAAGGAAATAGTAGTAACTTTTCAAAATATAGTAGAAGTAGCTTGGAAATTTATATGCCATTTTGGACTATATCCCCCAAGTCATCTTAGATATGTTGTTATTATATCTCCTTTGGAATGTTATTATAGCAACTTTATTTATGAAATTAGGAACTGAAGAATTGAAAGCAACCCCAAACTATGTCTGAATCTGAGCCAGAAGTAGGCTTCCTGTCAGGGTAGAAACAGCAGTGCCACTTTCCTGCTCTCACGTGCACCATACCTGGAAGGGACCCTTGCAGCACAACTGTGATTTGATTGCGGAGCGTCAGAGCTTTTCTCTGATTTCTAGGCAGGATTCAGTATTTGACAAAAGTTTGGTCTGAAAGAAGTAAAATAGGTGCATTTATTCTGGAGTTTTGGGTCATGGACAAGATTCTGGTTATCAGAAGCATATTCAGTTTTTAACAAAAACAAAAAAATCAGTTGAATATGTGACTTGGGCCTTAGAGAGGAATCTGGGATGGAAATATAGATTTGAGTCATTACCTTATAGGTGATAATCACTGTAAGACATGACTTTATATCAGAAATCCTGGAGGAAGATTATTATCAGTTTCATTACAATAAAACAAAACAAGTGAGGAGTATTCTGTATTAGGTAGCAGTAGCTCTCCTAGGTAAAGCAGCTTCTCCTGTAAAGAAGCTAAAAGTGAGTGGGGAGTTCAAATATATAAATAGATGGAAAAGTAAGAGGAGAATACAGCACAAGTCAATCATTTGGAGAACATCCAATTATTTTATTTTTTTCATCATTATTGAAATATAATTGACAGTAACATTGTATAAATTTAAGGTATACAATGTATTGATTTGATACATGTATAAAAATTATCAATTTCTAATGTACAGTATGGAGAATATCCAATATTAAACAGGTGGATTAAAGTAGAGGAAGACTTTTAAAATTTTTTCAAAGGAATAGAGATGAAGATAGAGAGCTGGAAAAGGAATGATCTGAAAGCTAAGGAGGAGAGTTAGTTTTAAGAAGTAGGTGTGGCCGGGCACCTGGATGACGCAGTGGCTTAAGCATCAGATTCTTGGTTTCCGCTCAGATCATGATCTCAGAGCGGTGAGATGGAGCTGTGCTTTGGGCCCTGCGCTCAGCACGGAGTCTACTTAAGACTCTCTCTCCCTCTCCCTCTCCTCCTACCCCCCCAAAATAAATAAATAAATCTTAACAAAGAAAAAAATGTCGGTATGGCCATTGTATCTGATTATACCTAGTGGTTCCATTTAGATAAATTCTGAAAAGGTGCGCTGGATTTAGCAAATGAAAGCTACCTGGTGAACTCCATATTGGGAGGCTAAATGGAGTAATAGTGCTAGCTTGTATATAGGTTTGAGGATTCAAAGACAAGGAGCATGGGCTCTACTTTTAAAAATCATGGCTGTGAAAGGAAAGAGAGTGAGCGAGAGTGTCAGCCTGCAAAAGGACAGAACTGTCAAGAAAGTGCTTTTGTTGATTTAGATGGGACAGACTTAAGCATGTCAGAAGCTAACACTCAGAGCCAGTGGCAAGGGGTGGTAGGTGATTTATTTGGGTGACTGGCAGCTCCTATTCTACTCAGGATAAGAGACCTTGAGTTCTTTTTATTTATCATGGCATTTCTGGCCCTGATAAACTTATTGTTGTCAATTCTTTCACTTTACATCTTACAGCACTTCTGTTACATGGTTTAAGCTAAAACAAAAAAATTATTTGAGAACAAAATTATTCTAGAAGATTATTGTGATAATGCCTCAATTAACAGGAAATCAGCTAACTTAGTAATCCCAATATTTTCTACACTTTTCCTTTTATATGAATGAAGAAGTATGTGGACATGAGTGATTAAGAATTTAATTTAAAACCTGCTTCAGGGGCAGAACAGACAATCAGTAACCATTTATTATGTGCTTTCTCTCCCAAAGATAGGATGATATGTACTAGAGTTGCTACAGAGAATTACAGCACATGGTCTTTATTGTCATGAAGGTTGCAATCTGAGGATATAAAACTACATGAAATGATAGCTAATGGTGTGACAATATAAATGATAAACAGCAAAAGGAATGATATAGATTAAACGCAAAGGAATTTGGAAAAGATGGCTAACACTGAGTTGGAATGTTCAGAGATAACTCCTTGGGCACAGTGGAATTCAACAAATCCTCAGGTTGGATGTGAAGATAAAGAGAGAGATAAAGATATGGATCCTTAGATTTAGAAATAGAAAATTTTAACTGGAGTGGAAGTAGTACTTACTCATGAGTTAGAGACTACTGTTTGTTGGTGATATGCTAGGTGTTTTAATATGCGTAATCACAATTAATTTAATGATTTGTGAAGGTGAAGAGGAATAGGATTTACTTCAGATGACTGACTGCACCGTAGATTAATGGGCTAATGGTTTGGTTAGGTCATCAGTTAGCCAAAATGCTCTCTTGTGCATGCATGTGGGCGTGTGTGTGTGTGTGTGTATTTTCTGTTCTCCCTGGCATCTGAATCCCCTTCCCATGTTGGGGGAATCCCCCCGTATGAATATTGGCAGGGGGCAAACCTTACTGCTCTACAGAAGTTGGAAAGTCTAGATGCTTACTTCTCTACCCCTGGCAATAAAAGATAGGGCAGACAGGTTTGACCAAGCAGACAACTTATCGAAGACTTGGAATCAGGAGCTAATTGCCTCTGTAATGAGACATCCATTCTGGCAGTGGAGGCAGCCACACCGATTCACTGTGGTGACCATGGCAGTGTGGTCAGTGTTGACACGTAGCGGTGTTGGACGCAGCAGGGAGCGGGCTGTGGAATGCCGTGGTCGGGGGTGGGGCGGGCAGCAGTGTCCTCCTCAGACAGTTCAGCAGCATGATTTGGATATGGTTTGGCCTTCCTGGCTTCCCTTCTTTCGGGCCTATGTTCCGAACCAGGTTCTCTTGCCTCCCCAAGGATTCTGTGGGCAACCCAATAATTTCTTTCGACAAATGCCCTTTCTGCTTTAACTGGTGAGAATTGTCTTCTGCTGCTTGAGACCTAGAATTGTGACAAGTGAACAAGTTTAAGGTGAGATGATGAGAGCTTTTATTGTCAGCGTGAGGAGTTTCAACTTTAATCTACCAGAAGTTCTCCGTATCAAAGGGTTTAAAGCCATAGGATAACATTACCTAAGTGATGCTTTATGAAAATCAATGTCAGTATTATGTGGAATGAATGATTTGAGGACTGTAGCTGGAAAGATAATGGTGGAGAGATGGGTCATATTAACAAGGGAGCTTATTTGCAGAAGAGGTTAGACTGGTTGAGTTTGAGTAGATGCAACCAATATATAATTAGGCAATAGCAGTGTGGGACTAGGCATAGATTGAAGAAGAGAAAGTCAAAACTTTAATAATAAGGTTTATGTCATGAGAGGTGTACTGTTCTAGGCAAAGGGATTATTGTTCTATAATTCCTCATAGAGCATTGGGCTTCTGTGTAATCTGCCCTTCCGTGCCTGAGTGCAAACACACGTACCACACTCAGGCTCAGTGGTTCATTGCAATGGTGATTCTGTTTTCAGCCTTACTTCACTTACAACATCTATTTGCATCTGGGGGAAGGAAGCAAATGTCTACTGAGAAGGATCCAAAGATTATTAAATAAGCTCCCCCCTCCCTCCAGTGCCCTACCTCACTCCAAATGTGTTTACCCAGGAGTCTCTTGTTTAGAAAGCAAAAAGCAAAACAAAACAAAAAACAAAGAGGACAGAAACAAATACTGCCTACACTTATATTAGGGACCGGAGAAAGAAAATGAATTCATAAAAGAAGAAGAACAAGACTCCTAAAAGAAGTGTCAAGATTGCCAGAACTCGTGGCAGCTGAATTCTACCTTTCTATTTTAATATCTAAAGGTCTACCCAGAAATTGAGGCAGGGTATCGTAAATAGCATGAGCTACCAGGCTTAGATAAAGTGATTCCTGTATTTTATATCTAAAATCATTGCACTACCAAATAAGAGCTTTATCCACATTCGGTTAGGATATGAAAGGATGGCATTGCTCATACAGGACACTCTTCCATAACATTCTTATAAAAAAGTTTAAAAGCGCAACTTTCTGGATCTTCTCAAACAAAGGGCAAGTCATACCATATTGTTAAAAAGATTTCAAGATGTATTCTCCCATTACAGTAATGTAGTCAATTGAAAGCAAGGTAAATTTCATGCTAGCAGGTGCAAAGCCCAGCGTTGTGGGGGAAAGCACCATACCGCTTAGTCAAGAGTCTTGTTTTGCCACTAACTGTTTGCCTTGCATATTTTCTTGCCCTGTCTCTGCCTCGGTTTCCTTATCTCATAAGTGAAGAGATCATTGAGGACCCTTGGAGAAGGGATTGAGAAACTGAAGCTACGGTTAGGGAAAATAAAATTGGCTGTGGGAGGGAATGAACAGATGATGTGGCAAGATGAAATTGCAGCCTTCACAGCAGAAGTTGAGAACAGTTGCTACTTTCCTTAAAGGTCATTGCTCATATTCCAAGAATGGGGTGGTGGTGGCACATTGAGAACCTGTTGTCTTTGTCTGGGGGGGTGGGGCCCTACCCTTTCCTAGAAGTTCTCTGTTTACCTTTTAATATAATTAGGCAGACCAGATTGGTATTTAGTCTTGTTCTGACAACAGCAAATTAGGCTTAACTCTTTAATTACAATGAGAAGGAAATCACCTTTCTGATATCCTTCAATTAGCTCAAGCAGCTGTTAAGTTATAATTAAAATTTCACATGGATCATTTGAGTTCCTGGAATGTTTCCATTTAATAACAAAACATTTGCATATATTCATTCAGTTTTCAGCCACCTTTTCAAATCTGTCAATGGTAAACCAAGAACATTGGTACCGTATTAAACAAAATCTTTGTAGACTTGGAAGCAGACAGCTGGGTCCCACAAAATGAAAAATGGAAATGGAAGACCGTGATCAAAAAATATTAGTGTCTCCAAGTTTTCTGGAGCTTGTTCAGAGAATTAAACTTTCGCTTCATTCATACTTATCCAAGAGGGAAGAAAAAACTAACCAGGAGAGAGTGGTTACTTGGTGCTTGGCAAATGAATGCCTGCATTGCACGCATCCCATTATTCAATACAGCAACAATCACCCTGCTATGTCTTTATAAATGGATTCCTGACTCCATAGACTTTCGAAAATATAAATGTGAGAAGAAAACTTACATGTGAAAATTCAAATATTCCCTTTTGCTTTGTTTTTATTTGATTCTGAGAATTGAATTGACTAAAAAAACATACTGTCTTTGAAGTTGCTCTGGCCATATCTGTCTGATATATCTGTGGATTCAGCAGTGCATATAAGACCAACATGGAAGAATCAACATATATGAAGCACACTTACAATTTAGATATTAAAGGTCTTTGAAATACAAAATGCTGGCCAAATTAAACTTAATCCAATTGAAGAATTTTAGGAACGTATTTTAGATTATGTTTAGAAATTTGAATTTATAGAAGTTGAATGGCAAAAAACTGATGAAAACAGGAAGACTTAAAACTATTTTTCTCCCTTTTTAAAATATAATTTGTGTTTTCTGTTCTTTAACATTGGTGGGAGAAGGTGAAGAAAGATTTTGTAGGTTAATGACAATGTTGGGAGGTGATAGGCTTTAGAATCTATACCCAAGGCCCTAAGCTATTTTTAACAGGCCAGGATTCTATTCATGCTTACTCATTGATAGCCTATATTGACAAGTAGAATTCTGTATTGGCTAAGAACCTGATGTCCTCCCAACCGTCAATCTGTAATGTATATTATTGAATTTCTACCACCAAGATAATTGTATCCCTGGAAATTAAAGAATGCTTGCAGAGAAGGAAGAGAGATAAAGAGCATTGTCTGATATCGTAATTATACCAATGTGCACACTTTTGGGTGCTACCAGCTGTTATTAGCACATTTTCCATCTGCCTTTACTAATTTTATTATGACCTTTTGGAACCGATTTCATCTAGTGGAGAGTTGGCTCTGACACCTTCACTGAGTCAGTTTTATCTTTGAACAACTAAAGGGAACAATGAGTAACAAGTGTCATTCTAGCCAGAAAAAAATACTTCTGTTGGGAAACCTCATTGTTGAATAATTTTGAGATTCATTTTAAGTACTTAGGTTTACCAATCTGCAAAGCCACAGGATACCTTAGGGAATCAGAATCAGATATAAACTCTCAAGCAGTTTTTTTTTTTAAAGATTTTATTTATTTATTTGAGAGAGAGAGAATGAGAGATAGAGAGCACGGGAGGGAAGAGGGTCAGAGGGAGAAGCAGACTCCCCGCTGAGCAGGGAGCCCGATGTGGGACTCGATCCCGGGACCCCAGGATCATGACCTGAGCCGAAGGCAGTCGCCCAACCGACTGAGCCACCCAGGCGCCCTCCCAAGCAGTTTTCAATTCAGAATTCTTTGCTCTGATTCCCAGGTCTAGAAAGGTATACATTCATTTTCTTTGACCCAACTGCATTCTCCTTCTCTCCCTCTCTCCCTCTCTCCCTCCTTCCCCGTCCCTGACCCACACACAACATGGAGACTGTACTCTAAAATAATATCAAGACGTTTAGAGCACTTTCTATGTGCTATAGTTCACTTACTGTGACTAAACTATTTATTCATCCCCAAACCCAACAATCTGGTTGATATTCCTATATGCATCATACGTAAGAGAAAACTGAAGCCAGAAAAGGTTGAATAAATAGTGCTTATAGGTAGCAGGACCAGAAGCTAAATCAATGTGTGTCTTATTCTAAAGCCCATCCTATTAACCAGTATGGTGTTATATTCACTCATTCATTCATTCATTCATTTATTCATTTGACAACATGGTGTCTACTAGGTCTCAGACTTTCCCAAGAGCTAGGAATATAAAGGTCAGCAGAATGGACAGGGTCCCTCTCCTCATGGAGTTGACACTATGTAGATAAGTTTTCTCCTTATAAATTGATCATATGTCGGTGAGCAATGTTGGCACATTCATAGACTTTTGCCGTAAGTGTATGCTGTATGTGATTTTCAGGGCTGCTGCTGAGGCCTGCAATAATGCTGGGAATATTTGAATTCTGTAAGGAGGCAGCATGTCGATTCTTCTCTGGTGGCCATGGAAGCCGTGGCCAGCTATTTGGGAAGTAGTAAAAGCTGTACAACCATTAGCATGTTTCAGGACCCAGCCATGAGACACACAATCAGCTTCTGAGGTGTTCTTGGGATTTCCCTGTTTTCTAAGAATCTGCCTCCCGCCTAGCCACCCACATAGGGATACCCTCTCTAGTTCCTCCTGCTAAGTGAAAGAGCAGGCTACATGAAACCTAAGAGGAAAGTTTTGACATCTTTCATGCCCCCCCCCAAGAGAAAGGGTGATACTTTACTCTGACTTGTGTATACCAGCTGCACTCCCATCTAGTTATATTTGCTGAATAAAAGGATATGTTCAGGATTGGTGGAACTCATATATAATTCCTTGGCATAGAAAGAGAGTATTCTGATTAAACTTTATATTCCAGTGTTTAACCAAAAATTTTCCCAGTTCTTCCTCTTATTATCACCGTTATTATTATTTTGTCTTTTTTTAAGATTTTATTTATTTATTAGAGAGAGAGCATGCACATGAGCAGGGGGAAGGGACAGAGGGAAAGGGAGAAGCAGACTCCCTGCTGAGCAGGGAGCCCTGACGAGGGGCTGGATCCCAGGACCCTGGGATCATGACCTGAGCCAAAGGCAGACGCTTAACCAACTGAGCCTCCCAGGCACCTCTACCTTATTGAGATTTTGCAATGTGCCAGATAATGTCCTGTGTAATTCCCTTACACTTAATCCTCACACTTAATTGTCTTCATTGTATAGATGAGGAAAGTGCAGTTTAAAAGAATTGATTAACTTGTCAATGTTCCCCAGCTGGTAAAGGGCAGAGGTCAGCAGAATTTAGGTCCCTATGACTTCAAAGTTGCTTACCTTGAACTAATCTGAGTCACATGAAGGCTGTCCTGCTCCAGCTGCTGTAGGTCATCCATATGTAGACCTTGCATGGATTTAAGGATTTTCACTGTGTCTTATGTTGTTTTTTAATTCTAAAGCACAGATCCACAGATTAGCCTATTTTGTGCAGATATCTTCATCTCCCAGTTGCTTGAAGGATTCACATGTTAATTTACAGATTTTGAGCCCATGCTAAAGCTGTTATACTTTTGTCTTTTAGGGATAGTTACTTGGTAGAGAATGTTTTTTTTCTTTTGGGTTTCATTACTTACTCATTTCTGAAATAACGAAGCCTTTAATTATTTATTTGAATTATCTAATTTAATAATTGAGGCTCTGCAACTGATCAGTCTAAAAAAGGTTAGATTAATGAACTACATGGTGGTGACCTAATGTGCTATTTAAGACCTCTTCTGACTCTGTAATTCTTTTTTTTTAAAGATTTTATTTATTTATTTGACAGAGAGAGACACGGCAAGAGAGGGAACACAAGCAGTGGGAGTGGAAAAGGGAGAAGCAGGCTTGCCGCTGAGCAGGGAGCCCAATGCGGGACTCGATCCCAGGACTCTGGGATCATGACCTGAGCCGAAGGCAGACGCTTAACGACTGAGCCATCCAGGCGCCCCTGACCCTGTAATTCTTAATATATAGTTATTGCTAACTTGGCAACTTACCACAAGTTCTTCGATCTCTCTGCGCTTTATATTTTTTTCATACAGAATATTGTTCCTGCTACTTTCTTCAATCACCAAATCTCTAAAATAGTTTTAAAAATTCTTTGAAGGAAGGGCCTGGTTCATTGTATAATGGTTGCATTTTGAAATGAAGTTGGAAGACTAGAAATCTAGTAAATAGCTACTTTAGATTAGAAATAGGACCCTTCTATAGTCGAATTTCTACATTAATATATTTACTGACTTGCTCACCCTAATAATGTTTTTAGTTCTCTCTCACAAAGACCATCTGAAATAGGCAATTCTCATTTGGGGTTAATAAACTAAACCCTTGTCAGGCTAGGACCCACTGTAAATTAAGATGAACAGTTAAGGGGCGCCTGGATGGCTTAGTCGTTAAGCGTCTGCCTTCGACTCAGGTCATGATCCCAGGGTCCAGGGATCGAGCCCCACATTGGGCTCCCTGCTCGGTGGGAAGCCTGCTTCTCCCTCTCCCACTCCCCCTGCTTGTGTTCCTGCTCTAGTTGTCTCTATCTCTCTGTCAAATAAATAAATTTAAAAAATCTTAAAAAAAAAGATGAACAGTTAAAGTACAGTGGATAAGGTACCTTGCTTTGCATGGTAGGTTTCTTCTAGAAGTTTTGGGTGACAGTTGTTTTTCTTTTTTTAATCATTTCTAAGAAGCAGCAGTGGGTTCTCCTATTCAAAGGAATACTTAAGGAAGTATATAATCAACATATGCTTGTGTGCTGGTACTTTCTAAGTCTGCTACCTTTTGGCATTTATTGCAAGCATCATTTAATATAGCAATTCTAATAATAATATTTGGTAAATACTTATTGTTGTGTGTGTCTTTTTCGTACTAGAATGATTAACTCCATGAACTTAGAAGCTGTGTCTTGTACTCCTGTTTCTCCACAATACCTAGCATGGAGCTGAACATTTGTAACATTATAATAAATATTTACAGGATTGCATAACCATATGTCAGAGTGTTGATTTATTTTACTTAAAGGAAGAAATATCTGTAAAGAATACAGTCATTTCATATAAGTGCTAAATCATTTAAAATACTTTTTAGGCAACGTGTAGATACAGGACTTTGTCCTTCATAACCACTGACTGTCATCTGGGGAAACTTATACACAGCCTTGTACGGAAGTCTGGGCTTCACCCTCAGAGATTCAGTTCCAGCATATTGGGGGGGAGGGGGAGTAAGTTGTAGACATCTTTACTTTTAAAAACACCACAACTGGGGGCACCTGGGTGGCTCAGTTGGTTAAGCATCCAACTCTTTTTTTTATATATAATCAAACATATTCACTATTTTATTTTTTATTTTTTTTAAATATTATAGAGTGTCTGACTCTTGATTTTGTCCCAGGTCATGATCTCAGGGTTGTGGAATCAAGCCCTGTGTCAGGTTCCACACTCAGCGGCAGGGGTCTGCTTGAGATTCTCTCCCTCTCCCTCATCCTCTGCACTCTCTCTCTCTCTCTCTCTCTCTCAAATAAATAAATCAATCTTTAAAAACACCACAAGTGATACTATTTTATGGTCAAAGTTGAAAACCACTAGTTTAGGATGACCACAACTAGTTCTCTAGAAGTTGTCACAAGATATTGTGTAGAGTACTGTGGTCTATTTGGTTAAAAAAAAAAGTAATGAATAGCACTTGCTTTTTATACATTTCTCATAAACTAAAAAGACTAAAGGTATAATTGTCACATTAGTAGACTACTTGAAAAATGCTTGATTAAAATTACTCTTGTGCTGGGGAGCCTAGGTAGCTCAGTCGGTTAAGTGTCTGACTCTTGATTTTAGCTCAGGTCATGATCTCAGGGTCGTGAGATCCAGCCCTGCATTGGGCTCCACGCTGGGCACACACTCTCTCTCTCTCAAATAAATAAATCTTTTTAAAAATTATACTTGTGCATATAATAGACCATGAGACAGGGAGAGCATGCAAAATTTGACATCTGAAACATCTAATGTCCATTGACAATTATCTGCCTCCTGTTGCACAAGGTTTTCTACATAACTGCAGGATTAGGAAATTAAAACAACAGAACAGAAAAAAAAACCCTATTGTTCCAAAGGGTTATATATATATATATATGTGTGTATATATATGTGAAATATATATGGATATATATAATTTATATCTACACATACATATGTAATATATACAAACACACACATATGTATATATTTAGGACTTTATCTGATACAGGTTTTTCTTTGACTCTAAAGCATAAAGAATTTTATTTGGTGTGGATACTTTCTTCTTCCAGTTGCATGAGAAATTTGCATGTGAGTTTACAGATTTGCCTGCTGGTGTACAGTTTATAATCATTTAAGAGTAATGACTCAGTGGGGGGGGAAGTATATAACAAAAGTATATAAATCATGAACTTAATACAAAATTAATTTTCAGTAACCTCCTTTTGAAATTGAGATGCTATTCCATTTGATTGTAATGGAAAGTCATTGGACATGCTAATGAAATAGAGTCACAAGGTTTCCTTCAAAGATCACATGTCAAAAGAGCAAAATCCCTGCACAAGCTCCACTTTTGATTTTTCCTCAAAACATGCAGAAGAAGAGGCTTGTCTGAGAGTTGGTATTGAGCTTGCTTGTTATGAGTTATGGATATTTTAGCAATAAAATTTGGCTTTCTGGAACAAATGGATGTTCAAACCTGATTTTATTAGTGTGGTTGAACATTGTGGAACTAAAACAAGGAAATTTCTGCATATTGCCACCATTTGAGGCCATACGGATCATAAACTCTTCTATTTATATTTCATTGGTGGACACAAATGACATTATCTCATCAGAAAAAAAAAAGGGGGGGGAAGCAAGGCATACACAACTTAAGTTTAGAAACTGGACACCTTGTTACTGAATGTCAGATAGAGGTGATGCTTTTAAATCGGAGGCGTCTTGATTTAGTGCCTTTAATGCACAGAGGAAGGGATATGCAGGGTGCATCGTTAGTGTAACAGGGTGAAAGGTGCAACACGTTTCTTCTGTTAGTCTGGGAAGAGGATGAATCTGGGATAGCTCTGATGTCAGAACCTCCATCACCTTTCTCACAGATGATGTAGATTTTAATTGTCCTCGGGGCTGACTCGCATCTCCCCAGCTCCTGCATGACATTGAGATAGATGAAGCCATTTGTTGGCATTCTCAGAGCCAGCTGTGTGCTTGGCTGCAGCTACAGTAGGGCATTCTATTTCATGCATAATCCTCTCATCGAGAGGAGATCACAAGCATCTGAACCATATGGCAAATAATTTTATTATGATCAAAAAAGGACTCTTGAAGCTAGTTAAACAGAAGAGTCCTTGAAATTCAATCAAAAGAAGTTTTATTTTCATGTGCACCATCATCCTAAATTAATTGTTAGTACTGCCACAATCAAAGAGAACCTAGACTCCCCCACCCCCCGCAGAGTGGGAATAAACTTAAAATTATTTTGCCTGCACCTTCCTTTAGGCATCTCCATTTTGGTGAATTTATTTGGATCCATATTAGAGAAGAGAATCTGGATTTCTAAAACTGAAGCCTGTGTCTGATTTTAATAATAAGAAATAATAATAATATCAACAACAATACATCTCCCAGTGTAAGAACCCCATCCCAAATGAGCAAGTTTGAATTTATGTCCTCAGTGCTCTTCTCTTAAAAACCCCCACATAGATGGAGCCTGTTTGTTTTTTTTTCTTAAGGGGAAGTCAAGTCTTAAAAGGAAGAAAGAAAATCTATTCTTTCACAGGGTAGGCTAATGATCCTGTAAGTTTAACATACATCTTCAAAGGGAAGAAGTAAACTTGTCTTTTCCACATGGTGGGATTTCCCGCACATTGTCAAAGAGACGCATGGGTCTCCATAGCAAAGGCATGTAATCCACTGCCCTTCTGTCCAGGGAAGTGATGGGAAGCAGCTGTTCTAAGACACACTGGGCTCCGGTTAGGAGGAATTGTGTGAGGCTATGGCAGGAGGTTTAGTTGCCGCCTCTAACCAGAATTGCTTCTAGCTCTCATATTCTTCCTACGTTAATTGTGACTTTTATGAATCACAAAGGATGTTTCAAAACTCCAGTTCAAATGTTACAGGGCCATAAAACAGCAACTTGCCTAATCTTACCTTGGGTATGATGTGTATGTTCTGTTCTTTTATTATGATTTTTCTTTCCAGAGAAAAGTATATGGATTTGGGCCTTAGGGCACCTGTTAGTGATGTAAAGGCATTATCAGCAACTTCCACACCACAGTTTGAGAACATAAAGTATCACAGGGTCCAAATGGCAACAGCTGCCTTATCTGGAGACTAGTCTTTTATTTGGTATTTTATTGACAAATAATAAAGCTAGTAATTGGACTGGGAGAGGAATATAGCCACCTAATTTACAGGAACCTTAATTTTCTGCTACTAAATGCCTGAAGCAGCTTTTTTGTTCTTATCACCCCCTCATGACTAAATCAGAGTATCTGGCTGAACTGTTAAAATGGTTTCAAATGTGTATTTTTCTTTTCATTATTTAAGAGCATGTTTGAAAAAAAAAATGCTTACAATGAAATATGATGCTGATTCCTTAAAAAAAACAAACCCCCGCCCCCCAAAGCACCATGTGATCCTGGTTGTAAAGCCAGGATGTACTTGTTCAGGAAGCTTTCTTCAGTCCCTGCCCCAGCGAAGGAAGGTGGAAAAGGGCTCCATAGAAAGGTGGGCAGAAAAGCCAGACCACCTTCCGGAAACTGCCAGGGGCAGGTTTTCCACATCAGCCAAGTAGTAGACGTGTACAGCTCCTCATCCTTCCAGCTTTTTCATCAACTTTGCCATTTAAAAAAGAAAAGAGAGAAGAAAGAAGAAAATGACTCTATCGGGCTGTCAGCGTGTTTGCCAATTATCAAAGTAGATGTTGTTCTGAGTTCAGAATTGCATTTCTGTGTGATCTTCCCCATCCCTAACACGATGCAAGGAAGACCATGGAGAGCTGATTGCTCTCTGACGAAGAAAAGGCATTTCGGGCCTTAGAGTTTCATCCAAGGGAGCTTTGTTAGTGTGGAACCTTCAGTATATTGCCCAGCTGAATGAAATATATCATTTTTGTCTGGGATCATCTTGGTGCTTTTTGAATGTTTGGGGGTTTTGCCCCCAGAAATAATTTACACAGTGCTGAATGATTATTATCCACTATATGGTTTCTGAAGGTTTTTGCTAAGTGGCAGAACCACAGCCTTTGATGTCATACTACATACTTCATAGGGCTTTCACTGGCAATGAAGGTTGTACATAAATAATGGATGAAGAGGAGTGACAGGGCCTGAGCACTTGGGCCCTGACAGATTATCTTGTGATGTATTACAATTAGATATGCGTGAGTGTCACTTCATTTATTCAACTAGTATGAGTGCATAACTCTTTGAAGGTAGATTTATTAAGAGCTTTACTCATGTCTTTTCAAAATTTAGAACTGATTTTTGAGCATCTCTAACAGCTTTCTAAATCACCTACCTTTATGTGTTTTTTTTAAGTTGGAATTTTGGGGAAATCTTTACAAAGCAGGTTAAATATTTGGTTGTATATTTTATTTGTGCTCAAGGCAGTTGCTGGATGACAGATCACCTTGTCACCAGCTGGTCACCAGACTGAATGGGCCTTTGGGAAGAGAGAGCATAGGACTGTAGTACAGAAATCACAGGCCCTGGTCGATGACAGATAATAGGTGTCGTAATAAAGAAGAGTTGTTTCCATTAGAAATCTTGTATATATGCATTGCAAATAGACATTGGCTATCCGTTTTGCAAAAGAGATGCCAATAGGGAGAAAAATATAAATCCTGGGTGTTAGGAAGTATTTTAAAATAAGACCCCATTTCTAAATTATACAAATAAAGTTTTTCTAGATTTCTCGGGTAAAGTACATAAATCAGCAATGACCCAGGTACCTAAGCCCTACCTAAAATTGCGAGGGTGGTTAAATTTGATTAGGATTTTACAGTGTCTCTGTCTCACCTATTTTTTACTTGAAAACTTAGATTTGTGTCAGAGAGTTCTGTTCTCTTTAGAGCTCCATGACAGGAGAAATAATAGAAGATATTGGGGAATGGCTAACAAGAGAAAAACTGTTATCCGTAAATATGCGTGAAGCCCATGCTGATTTACTATTATGGACCCAAAGTTTCTAGCAAACTGGTTTTCCAGCTGATCCTAGATCATGTTAAATCAGGTCATTGAGAACTTGCTATTCACATAAGCACATACATTACTTCTGGTATTACAATGTATTTTTTTAATTGCATGTTTACTTAAATAGATATTTCTAAAATAATCTATGGGGATTGCAAAAGACTCCAAACCTCTCTAGCCGGAGTGAACCTCACCTTGGAGGAATCCATTCTTCCTTTGGTGAGATCCTCTTGAGTAATCCATTATTATGAAATAAGACGATGCCCTCCGAAGGTGTATTTTGCCCTTCCCCCTTTTGAGCCCAAGGCAGTCTCTCTAGGGGTCTGAATAAACAAACATGCTTGTCACCGTAGGACAACTTTTACATTCTTCAGATAAGGACTCAGCTCAGTTTGGGGTCGAATTATACTAGCAGCAAAACTGATCAGAGCAAACAAGGTTTCCAGGATTCACTCACTCTTGTAAAAGCTGATTATAATTGATGAACGACCAGCTTGCAAGACCCTGACAGGCTGGTTGCCTGGCCTTTGCTCTCTGCCAGTTCAAGCCTTACAAGTGTGAAATAGCCAATTACTGGAATACCTATTGAAAGTAATAGGCCAATGAGCAAATTGCTACTGTGGGACACCGTGGCAGTGTAGATGGAAGGAGGCCAAGATAAAGTTCTGCTTTGAGCAGCTGCTCCCACCACGGTTTGCTAATACTATTGGATGACCAAGAGATGAGAGCAAGGTATTTTCCCATTCAAACTGCAAGTGTCCTGCCTTGTATTGACTTAAAGTTTATGATGCATGATACCATCTTGTTACCCAGGTCCTAATTTGCAGAAATAAATCCTCCTTTTAAAAGGTAGTTAAATAGGTAATAAGGATAGTCACGGCCATAGATTTTGTGCAAAAGCATTAAATACAATTTTTGCAGGGAATGAAAAGTCATATAGTGTGCAGAGTGTTAATACGTGCCAGCCATTTGCTATTGACAGAACAATTTATCTTGATAAAGGACAGTGAAAAATTCCAATCTATTCACTGACATCACATTATCAGCAGTAATATATGACTGCATCTAAATATAAGGTTGAGATCTGATACAGCTGAGAAGTTCCTGGTAATTTTCGTGTAAATATATCGTGTACTGGACAATGAACAAATGACACATTTACCATGTAATTGGATAACCTATTTTTATGTGAAATTTTAAGTTTTGCTGTGTTTAATGGCATATACCATAATGTTTCCTTTTGGAGGTAACGTGTTTCCTTAGTAAGACTTTTAGCAATAAAATGGGTATTACTGGCTTTGGCAGAGAAGAAAAGAGAGACAAAGCAAGGTAAATTCTAAAAAGACAGTAAGTCCTGTCAGTACTTACTACCATAAGAAAAATACCTTAATATTTACTATTGCAATTATTACAATAATAGATATCTTTTTGTGATATTCGAAAATGGCGAATAGCTTTTGAAATGGATGTGCTTTGCAAATTGCTCTAGCACAAGTCTGAATTATCTGAAATATGCCTGACTGCGTCAGAATGCTGTAAGATCAAGGTGGGTTGATGTGGAGCTTGAATGGCACTAGAAAAGGTGTTTTAGACCTATGGGGAACTGTTTGAGCTCCATCTCTCCTCAGGTTAGAGGGCATGAAAGCTCAGCTCAGTGAGATTACGGGAGGCAGGGTGTACATACACATAAATCACCTCTGTGTTTCTGTGTACACTTTTGCCCTATATCCCTGAGTACATGTACTTATATGAGTCTCAAATAAGGAAGAATTAAGTCTATCATGGCTTAGGATCTAAACCTTTAATTTGTTGGTTAAAAAAAAAAATGTGTTTACTGGCAAACCTGCATAAATGCCCAAGTGTCTTATCAGTGCATTTTCCTTCTTCCTATTTGTCTTCCATGAAGAATTTCACAAAAGAAATGAGAACTTGCTGTTATTGGCATAAAATAGCTTGGAAGTAATATATGTGTTCCGTTTTGGATTATAGCTATGGAAAAATAACAATAGTTTACTATTTCCAGTATATACCTGCCTATTTTCAAGAGGATTTGAGGAACCTACAACTTAAAGTCATAATATGAAATCTCTTATTTAATTATTAAAAACAAACAAAAACAAAAAAGAAAATCCCAGAGTCACATTCAGAAGGCAGAAGGAGTGATTACTACCAGGATCTTGAGAGAAATGTTTTACCATAATTGGCACTGGTTTTGTGCTTGCTAAGACAACAGAAGAAACTTGTATGCACCACAGAGTAGGGAAAAAGTAAGGTGTCCTCTATTTCTAATATAATATTCTAATGTTCACTGGAAGCACCTAAGTTACCTCCAGACTTAATAAGCAAAATTCACGGCTCTCTTATTTTTCTCGCTTCTCTTGAAAAAATAAAAATAAAAAAAGTCAAAAAACCCAATCCTGTTTTCAAAAATCTAGGTGAAGAGAAAAATCAGATCCGTCCTCACCATTTGACTGCTTTACTTCCATTGGCCACAAGGTGTCGCTGTTGAAAACACAACCTGTACAGTTTGTTGCCTCTGAGTCCACAAATGGGATTAAGTTCTTCCTGGTCCAGATCCCTGTGCAGGACACAGTGATTTTCCTGGAGAAAACAGTACCACTCTATTCAGCTTTTCCAGCATTTTCCAGTTGGGTTTATGCTTCTGTCTCAACCATCCCCCTCGCCCCTGAAAGGACATCAACACTGCTGGGAGACTAGGTAAGAAGGGGCTTCAGACTTGTGCTATATGAAAGAGCTAGATTACTGGACCTTCTCACTGACTTGTGTGAAGATGAGTATTTGGTGAGGTTTAATAAGTTATATACACACACGCTTTGAACAGAGGCTGTTAGCTGTTGTTATTATTACTATTCTAATAACTTAATATAAAACCACTTTGATCCTGAGCACAGGGCACAGTCCTGCCTTCTCTCTTTCCTTACCTGTAAGGTTTCCTTTGGAGGCCTGTGGCGTCCGGTCAGCAGATTTCAGTAGGTATTCTCTCAATCCATTTGAAAGATTCTCATACTCTTAGTACTTACAAGGGAGGTTGAGATCTTGATCTTTTCCATCCAGATGCTCCTATATGTTCTCATCGTCCTGCTAGTGACTAGCAGTACAGGTGGGAGTAAGAGACTACTTTTGTCAAGAATGTAAAGCCCCAACTGCACTTTTCTCTGGGTGTCTTACTAGGACATGAGAGCCTACTGGTTTTATATCTATATAACTGAGAGAGATTACTCAAGATTCAATTGTAGAACCAATCTTTAAGGTAACTTTCCATTTTCATTTTAAAGAAAACCAGCCAAGCACTTTTAAGTATCAACTTCTCTTTTTTGTTTACTTATTTTTTATTTTTCTCAAGTTTTTATTTAAATTCCAGTTATTTAACATACAGTGTGATATTAGTTTCTGGTGTACAATGTAGTGAGTCAACACTTCCATACAATACGCGGTGCTCATCACAAGTGCACTCCTTCATCCCCATCACCTATTTCATGCACCTTTCCACCCACCTCCCCTCTGGTCAGTTTGTTCTCTCTGGTTAAGAGTCTGTTTCTTGGTTTGCCTGTCTTTAAGTGTCAACTTCTCTTGCTAAAGAGTATTGTCCGCATTGTATTCACTTCCTGTTATGAGAAGATTTTCTGGAAAGATAATTTTCTTTTCTTATAATTAAACTTTATAACTAATTTATCATATAAAAAGGGTATTGGATAATCTAATGATTCTATTATGACCATGAAAATAATGTTTCTAGATACTATAAACAGTACCTCATTCTATCTGCACAACCCTCAAGGGAAGTAGTATTATCTTGGTGTTTCAGGTTAAGAATCCATGTTCAAAGAGCTCGTGTTACATGCCCAGAAGTCATGTGGCTTGCACATACAGAAACTAGAGCTCAAACACAGGTTATTGAATAATTTTAAGAGTTGGATTTCCTGTGCAATGAATTTGCTGAAATCTTTAAATAATCTATAAATTTGTAGACTCTCCTAGATTTTTCACTTATACAATTATACTGTCTGCAAATAAGATTTTTGTTTCTCCCTTTCCAAGTCCTTTAGCTCTTATTTTGTATATTTTATTATATCTGTACAAAATATATGGCATTATATAGTTATATTATATATATATATATATACACATATATGGCCCTGACTAGGGCTTTTAGTGCAGTGTTAAATACATTGCAGTTACAAAAAGTAATGACAAAAATTCCTGTCTCATCCTTGATTTCATTTTTATTTTTATTGTTTTATAGATTTATTTATTTATTTTAGAGAGAGTGTCAGGGGTGGAGGGAAGAGGGAGAGAGAGAGAGAATCTCCAAGCAGACTCCCCACTGAGCACAGAACCTGACACAGGGTTCAATCCCAGGACCCTGAGATCATGACCTGAGCTGAAATCAAGAGTCAGACGCTACCAGCTGAGCCACCCAGGCACCCCTTATTCTTGATTTTAAAGAAAAAGCTTTCAGCTGGAGGGGAGGTGGGGAGGGATGGGGTAACTGGGTGATGGGCATTAAGGAGGGCACATGATATAATGAGCACTGGGTCTTATATGCAACTGGTGAATCACTGAACTCTACCTCTGAAACTAATAATATACTATATGTTAATTAATGGAATTTAAAGAATGAGCATCATAAAGGACAATGGTACCCTACAGAACATCTTAAAAGGTCTAATCGATTATGACTAAGTTCCACTGGCACTCCAAATTTTAAAGATAGTGCCATGTTCTAAAGAGAATTTTCTGAAAGACTGTGTACATTTCAGCAGGCTAAGAATTCAGATTTCTGCCACAGTCGATGTCAGGGATTGAGGCAAGTTGATGGAGAGAACACGAAACCCTTGTGTTCTTAAAGACAACTTATGGTAGAAAGAATTTGCTGGGCTTCTTTACAGTGTGACTAAACATGCTGCCCACGTTTTATGGGCAGAATCTCTATTATTTGTTTCCCGGGAAAAACAATTGTGTGTGTATACGTGTGTACACATATACATATATTGTTTAACATATATTGTTTACAATATATATTACAATACATATATTGTAATTGTAATACAATATATGTAATACATATATTGTTTAACATGTTAAACAATATATCTTATTCTTTAAACAATAAATCTCTTATTCTTTCATGAAGAAAAGCTTCTCCTTTCAACATTTAATTCTAAGAATGGTAGATGCTATATATTTTCATAGATGAGGACCTGAATTTTTTTCCTCTTTTTAAAAGATTTGTAATATAAATAAACATTGACTTTAAAGAATTTTTAATATTCACTGAAATCAGCATACAATACTAATTTGCTAATGAGGTTTTATTCTAACGATAAAACAATTTTGCATTCCTAGGATAAACGCTACTTGTTCATAATCTATAATTTTTTATACATTTCCAGTCTTGCTCTTGGCATCAGATTATACTATATATTTTTTCTATTTTCTGCGCTAATTTGCTAAAGGTAGAAATTATCAAGTTTGGTAAAAAGTGCTCCTGTAAAAGGGTGGCTGGTGATTTTTGGGTGGGTTTTTGTTTTTTTTGCCAGTGATTCAATTTCATTCATGTTTAGAGTCTTAGTTAAGATTTCTGTTTACTGTTAAGGCAATCTGTGTGATTATTATATTCATTTCATCAAGAATATATCTAGTATTTACAATGCCTATGCTGATCTGATATTTGTAAAATACCTACTTTATCAATTACATAGAGAAATGTACCCACCTTCCTTTCTACCATTCTGTATTTTTTTCTTATCTAATCCAATATTGTAACAATTTGTCCACTTTGCTAGCTTTTTCATATTGCTTTTATTGAATAGCTCTTTGTTTTCTGTTTCAATAATTTCTATTCTTACCTTTGTTTTTCCCCTAATTCTGCTTCCTTTTGGTTTACTATGTTGATGTTTTCCTTAATTCATAAGTTAAATACTTTACCTGTTAATCATTTGTTTTTTTTCTACTTCCATATATGCCTTCAAGACTACACATTTCCTTTCATATACTGCATTAGCTGCATCCCATAAATTTTAATATGGAGAATTGTCATTGCTATGACACATAAATATTTGTTTTTTAAAACTCATTCTTTCATCATAAATTTTTGAAGATTTTTCTTTCTCAGACTAATGGATTGTGCCCTCATCCATTCAAATTTATTGTATTTTTGTCAAAAAACCTGGTCTGTGTTGTATTGATTATTCTATACTTATCGATAGTCTCTTAGTTATATAATATACCTATAACCATTTGTGGGTTTTTAGTGTGTTTTTAAAAAAATATTTCTATAATTTGAGGGTATAAAATTCTTTCTTTTTCTGTCTCAGTTGGGTACATGTGAGCATAAATGTGTGTATGTATATATACCATACATGTATTCATAATATACATATATACATACATATATACACTCCTATATACACTCACACGCACACACATATGGCAGATCAGTCTTGTTAGTTATGTAATTCTACTTTGTAACACCCACAGTACTTTTTGTCTGTTATCAGTTTCTTAGAGTGGTATGATAAAAGTTTACAGTATGATTATAGATTCATGAATTCTTTATAATTCTCTTAAATTTTTCCTGTATGCCTTGTGAGGAGATATGGTGAAGTGCATATATACTCAGTATGGTTGGTTACCTTTTCCTCTTGCACTGTTCCTTTCATTTGTAAGTAAAATTGCTATTTTTTGTTTATAACATTTTACTTTAAAGTCTGTTTTGTTTGCCATCAATATTATTACATCAGTTCTTCTTTCAGTTTTCATTAGACTGAGATCCCTTTATCATTTCCTTTTCAGTCAACCTTTTTATGTCATTATGTTTTTAAGTGTGTATCTTTTAAACAATATATGACTGGATTCTTATTTATTTATTTTAAATCTAATGTCAGAATCTCTGTTTATTTATACCATTTTATTTTTTTATTATTATGTTCAGTTAGCCAGCATGTTTTTTTATACCATTTTAAAGAAAAATATCAACATAAACCAAATGTCCAAAGCACTATACTCAATGCCTTACATGTACTAACTCATTAAATATAACAATCCTATGAGCTGGCTAGTATTATCCATCTTTTATAAATGAGGTGTTAAGACCCAGAGAAGTTAAGCAACTTGATCACGATCACACAGCTAGTTAGTAGCAGAGGCTCCCAAGCCCACAGTCTTATCTACTATGCATTGAACTAAGGAATGGCTCAAGCAAAGGTGTAGCCAGGGTAAGGAATTGCAAATTCAGGGAATAGAACCTCATTGAGTTTTGTTGGAACAGAAGGTTCTTTCATTCATGCCTTTATTCACTCATTTATCAAATATTTATTAAAGACCAGCTCGTATTCTCACCACAATCTTGATTCTTCTTAGAGGCCTACCTTGCAAAGTAGGCTTGGCCTTTATACAGAAGAGGATAGAAGGACTCTAAATTACTTGGCAAAGTTCACAAAGCTCACAAATGTAGTGATCGGCAGTCTCTCCACTTCTCAAAGGTATACTCTTTCCGTTATACTCTTTGGCATCTTTGTAGAAACCCGAGTCAAAAGATGGGGGAGCTTAGTGTAAATACACTGTTCTTTTTTTATACAGGTCATGTTTTTCTATAACCATTTATATCTCTGTTTGTAACTTTATAGACAAAAGCATGGTAAGAAAAGGTTAACAATAAATAACAATAATAATAAATATATAAGAAAGTACTCAGTTCGTTGGCTAACAAACGCATTTCTACTGACAGAATGAAGCTCATCTTGTTAGGTCAGTTATCATTTTGTAAAAAACAAAACAGGTGATTTATAACCTTTTCCTTATATTTCTCCCTATTGGGGTTTCCATCCGGAAAGAAAGTAAATGAACCCAACATATTCGTTTAAGGGCAACCTAAATGAATTCCACTTTAATATTGTGATTTTGTAATGCATTGAGTATATTATATTGAGCCTCAAATAGGACTACTCAGGCATCTGATTATGCCTTTAGGTCATCAAATGTGTGAGACCAATGAAAGAGAACCTTCGGTGCCTTTCTATTCTTTAGAGCACCAAAGGAGGACTTTGGGTACCTAATCTAAAAATTCATAGCACAATATTTCTTCAGTTTTTGCCATGTAGATGCTCCGGAAATGTGCCTCCTTTCTGCCCAGGACATGACCCCAGGAAAGCTGTTCTGTGGAAGAACTCTGAAGGAAAAAGACCAAAAAAAAAAAAACGGAATCTGAAAAGCATTGTGACATACTGAGCATTTTAAATTAGTTGGTAGAAATAAACACTTTCATATATTTAGGGCTGAGGGACCAAATTAAATAAAATATTTATGGCTGTTCAAATTGCATTTGTAAGCACCAAGTTTTTAGCAAAGATCCATGTTCCAGAGAACTTTAGAGCCCAAAAGGATCTGGATAAACTCCTTTTCCTCCTTCAAGGTAAGGTCAAATAACCCCCGCTTTGTAAAGCTTTCTCTCTTCACATGGATTAATCACTCTTTTATCAGTGTTATTGCTTTATACATAATACATGTTTGCATAATAATATTTCTTGCATTGCATCATAGATAAATATCTCCTTGTAGATGTTAATTTTGCCCAGAATATATTGAGACCCTTTGAGATGATTTATGCTAGCCCAAATGAGAAGATTGATACATACACCAAGATGTTATTTTATTTTCTGAAGAGTAGTGGAGATGTGTGGAAAAGCTTTTCATCCAATGGAATACTCAATGTCTAGTCATTACAGTAGCTCCTGGAAGAGTCCCTTAATGAACAAAGTATTTCTTGGTGATGAAGGAACCAGAATTTGAAGTGGCTCATATTGGTTTCAGAATAGGGACAGTTTTAAGGGTATTTCTTCCAGGCTATAGAAATTATGGTGAGCATTTCTCCTGCCATTCACACCAGAATAAACAACACTATTAACCTCCTTCTGACACTATTTTTCTCCCATTGATAAGGCGAGATTTAACAGTGCCAAAAAACTTCCTTTTGGAGACTTCCTGTTTTATTAACTCAATATAGGTGGAATTAATACTGTCTTCAGAGAGAATACAATAGTGCTGAATAATTTTAAATTAGTACTTTTCTAACTGCATAAAATTGGTCTTGGAGGAGTCCATATGTCCTATGCTCTTGCAGTGAACATCCTACCTACTGTGGTTTTATTATAACTGCTGTCTCTTATGTCTTGGCTTGAGGGGCTTTTGCTTTGTGCTTTAAAGATTGTATAGTCTAAGGGAAAGAGGACAGGGACTGCTTAAGTTGGCAAATATGGATTAGAATCTTGCATCTCCTGTTTAATCATCTGTGTACTGTGAAGGAAACTCCAATTTCCTCATCTGGAAAAGCAAAATAGCAATACTAGAAGAAATAGCAATGCTCAACTCCAGTGGGGTTTAAGAAGAATAAAGGTGGTATATGCTAAGTACCTAAACTTCTGCCGGGTGCCTCGCAGGAGCTCAGGAAATAGAGGTCTCCCTGTTATGCAACAGATACCTGATTGCATTAGAGAACATCATTATGCATCCTTCATTCACTCATTCATTCAATAAACTACCTATGTGATGTCAGACAAGATTTATAACACTGATTCTATGGCATTTAAAAAATGAAAAGTACATTCTACCAGGGGGAGACAGACCATGAACAAAATAATATTCTATAGTAGAAAACGAGAAATGCTGTGAAGAAAAACAAAACAAGCATAAGAAGATAGGGAGTTATGGAGAGGGGTTATGTATTTAAAAAGGGACATCAGGTAAACAAGAGATGACACTGAAGTAAGGGAATGAAGGAGGTAAGGGACCCAGCCATGCAGATGTCTAGGGGAAGGATATTCCATGTAGAGGGAACACTCAATGCAAAATGAAGTGGGCATAGACTTGTTGTATCTGGAGGTTAATGTTTTAGAACAGAGTGAACAAGGAAAATGCAATAGAAAATGAGGTCAGAGAAGTCACAGGGACCAAACTGTGAGGAGCTTTGTAGGCCATTGTCAAGACTTGGGCTTTTACTTTAATTCAGATAAAAGCCTTTGGAGGTTTGTACAATTCTGCTGTATATCTGCTCTACCTTTTATCTCTCTGACTGCTCTTTTGAGAAATGCATTCTAGGGAAACAAAAGTGGAAGCAGGAGAACATTTAGGAAACTATTGCAATAACCTAGGTGAGAAATTACCAAGTGGCAGTGAATGGTGGTGGTCGGAAACATCCAGATGCTAGATGATATTTGTGAGAGCCAACAGAATTCAGATGGATTAGATATTGTACGTGAGACAGGAAGGGTCAAGGTTATCTACAAAGGTTTTGACCCGAGCCGCTGAACAGATGGATTTTCCATGTAAAAAGCAAGGATAGTATATTACTTCTTCTTCATGTGCATTAATGATAACTTTTCTCTCCGTATGGTAATCAGCAACTATTGATGACTGATTGACTGATTGTGTATGGCCTGTCAGTAGCACTGATTAACCTCATCATAAGTTGGGTGTGATGGTTGAGATAATTCCACATGTTGTAGCCATAGATGGTCATGGTTGGGTTGTTAAATATCTCTGCAGATACTTAAAATTATATGAAAAAATAGAGGAGAAATAGATGTTTGTTCATACAAAGAATTCTGACTCTCTTTAAAAATACTCAGGTCTAAAATGTAGTAAACTCGAAGGGCTCTGTGATTTTATATAAATAGTACTATAAATGAGAAAGTTAATACCTTCCTAAGTGAAGCAACATCCAATTACAACCAGTGAATCTAAATGAACGTTTAAAAGATGAAAACCACATCTTGTTGTATTACAGAAATCTTTTAAAGACTTTCTCCAAGCTTTTAAATTAAATTAAATGAAGCCCTAATTTAGAACAAAAGATAGTGTTTAAATGTAAACAAGTATACCTATACCCCTCTGACAGTCCAACATTTATAAATGAAAGACATTTGGAAGGCATCTAGTTTCACCTCTTAATTTTTCCATCTGAGATACTAAGATAAAGAATCAAACTGAATTGGCCAAGCCCCCATGACTAATTAATGGCTAAGGGAGATGCAAACCCGGATTTACTTGTTCCTGGCCCAGTGGTCTACTATACCTTGTGTTTGTTTTGATTTTAATTAGTCTTTCTTAATTTTCAGGAAAATTAGAGATTATCAAACACAGTTCTCGCAATCTCCCAACCATGTAGACATAATTTTAGAGGTAAAGTGATTTGATTGCCGAGTGAGATGCTTCACTATCTCTGCTATGACGTGGACACAGGTTTCCAGATACTGTTCTCTAGTGATGGACTGGGGCCAGCACCTTCTCAACCACCCCACCCTCCTTTGACATCACCTTTTGTGCCGGCCACACAGAAGTCAAAGAGAAGCTGCCTTCTCCAGTGGTGTGATCAGACATTTCCATTTCTGGATTCTTCTGGGTTTTGTCACTTTTTACAAAAAGGCTGAATGTAATCATCACATTTGCCATTACACTCAGAGTACAGATAATCCAGTCTTGAACATGTGGGGATTTCAGTAACCTCCAATGTTAGGTAGTGTTGAAAATGATAGATTATTCTTCAAAAAAGATAAATGGCTCGCAGCCAATAATTCAACACTTTCATGTCAGCTGTAAAGAAAGGCTGGTAAATCTTGGTTAGATGTTTGAGATTAAAACCCTTTTTATAGTTGAAGACAGTGATATTTTTAATGACATTAATTTACAGTGGACAAACTGTGGATTTTTAACCCTGATAATCTCACCATTTATTAGACTTGAAGAGTAGGGATAATTAAATATTACTGCCCAGAAGAGTTGCTGTAGTGTTATTTATAGCCACGATGAGTATAAAAAACTTAACTTTTTATGTTCAAATGAATATTAACTCTTGCTTCATTAAACGCAGACTAGAAGATTTGCACTGATGCTTTCCCTGTACCATTTCATTTTCCAAATTGTTTGGTTGCTCATTTGTTTTCATTGTTTTATTTTGCTTTGTTCCCAACCCCCAAACAACCCATAAAACCTCCCAAGTGTTGAGAAGGAGCCTGAGGGTATTTTCTGGAAGAATTGTGCCCTACGCTCTCTAAGCAAAATAGAATTTTTGCTTGGTAGCCTGGTGATTGGAAAGAACTTCTGCACAGGAAAAGGAAAAGGTTTTTTGATATTTCCAAACTGATGATTCATGGGGCTCAGATCATACATATCCTTCTAATCTGACTAAGTAACACATCATTATCACATCGATATTTGACATACTCTTATATTGCAGTAAGTCCTTTGATGAGAATAATGTTAACAGTGGTCTTCAGGAGGTTAAATTTTACAAGCCCCTGTGGTGCAAGCAATTTCAGAAGTGAGTAAAACCAAATAACCAATGCAAACAGCTTAGCAATAGTATTTATTGTCATTTATTTTAAAATAACAAAAAAGAAGGTAGCATGAACAGGCTTATTTTTTCTAATTCTAAGCATAAGTTGCAGATGCACCGAGGAAATATGATTCCATCATGAACAATAAAACAAATGTTGCAAATTCTATGCCGTAGCTACAGTTAGGGTCTCCTCCACTATTAGCCCAAGTGGATGTGCAATTTCAAATGTCTTGGGACTATTGCAACTTCCTTCCTTTCAAAAGAGTCCAAAGACTCAGTTTCTTATTAAAATTCCATGCCTTTATGCTTCATATTTCTTATGCCTCCACCTGTTATGTCACCCTCACTCTTGATAGAAACTTATTGGGATAATGTCTGGAAGCAAAGCATTCTCCCCTCCAAAAAGGTTAGGGATGGAGGCACTCTGTCAATACCTGACAGGTGTAAATTTTTTAATGTATGAGCAGTATATGAAAACACAAATCACCTCGGAAAGCCAGCCTAAAGCAGACTGAAAAGCTGTCATAAGCAATTTTCAAAAGGCATGAGTTATTTGGTTCGTTTCCAAGGGGAACAACTCCACAGGCATAAATTGGTGAATGGTACTTGACAATCTTAACAAGTCCTGCTCTCCCCAAGCTTCCTGCATGGCCAACATTTGATGTGGGCTTTCTGTTCACCTGCACTCTGAAACCGACAGGATATCAACGTGAGAACTGGGGAGAACTTGAGCCACCTCACTTACTGAGGCACCCACACATCAAGGGACAAATTAAATAGCCTCCCAATCTGGGGCATTTTGAAGAAGTTTGCCAACAGATTCTGTACAGACTCTCCTAAGACACACCAACTCATTAAGTGTCATAATATTGGGGAAAATGATAGTCTTTTCGATGGACCCTCCCCCCATCACTAGTGTGTGTGCTAACATTATAGGATTTTTTTTTTCTTTTTGGCCCTGGGTTCATTGAAAAATCTTTACTAACTGAATCTCCTTTCCTCTGGTGTGAGAGGCTGACTTTAGCAAAGGAGTGCATGATTGGCAAGTCGGTTCTAATTGAATAAGTGTCAAGGTCAAAAACCAACAAGTGATGAAGATGAGGAAGCCCTGGAGTGATGTTTGTTTCAAATTATATTATATATTTTTTAGTAGCACAGGGCTTTAGGGAGAATATGTAAAATTGAAAAAGCAAGGAAGTTACAGTATAGCTTTATGTTCTGTCCACTGAAAGAAAGAAACCTATATTTTGTAGTTCTTAATAAAATTAGGCCACATAAAATGTACTGATATCAGAATTCAACATTTGGGGATGAATTAAATCATGAATGTCTCCCAAAAGGTTTGCTTTGATAGAAGAATAAAATAAAGGCTTTGGTTCCTGTAATTCAGGATCCTCCATTGGCTTCTGCTGATGTTCCCCTAAGACAGTGGTTCTCAAACTACTTTGATCATGACCCAGAGAAAGAAAAAAAAATATTTATTGGGACTCAGTATACACAAAGATACACACAACCACAACTTAAATATGATTCAAAGGAGACCTACTCTTATTTCCTGTGATGTACTTTGTTACTCCTGTTCTATCTCAAGATTTCATTTAAAGGCTGATTATACCACACTAATTTGATGACACAGCTTACCAGTGGTTCACAAAAAGCTGTTTGAAATACATTGCACTGAAAGCCCTCTTATTCCCAGAATATGCTGTGTGTTACTCCCATTGGACCTACATTTATGCTGGTATTCCTTCCATAATATCCTCCTTTTACCTAAATCCTAATCATCTACAAGTGTCCAAGGAGAACTATCACCTGTGGAATCCTGGAAACATCCTTCGCCAGCTATTTCTTTCCACAAGGTTCCTAATGGAGCTACATGACCAACAGAACTGCAAAAGAACATTTTGTTATTAGCTGTGGCTTTCACACCAAGCCACAAGGTGAGGTAGCCCAGATTGTGAAGAAAAATTGCTTTATCTAAGTTTAGAGTCAGCCTAGAAGCAAAAATCAAAGCAATGCTCTTAGTTACTATATTCTCATACCATATGCTATAGGCATTCATTGAACATTCATTCATTCATTCATTCATTCATTCATTCAGAAAGATTTATTGTGCGCTTGCAATGTCCCAGGCATTATGGACGTACTGTGGTAACACTGTGATGGTGGTCTATCACCAGTACTTGTACAGTACTGCAATACCGGGTCGATGCGCGGAGTGGACGGAGCAAGCTCCTATTCCATCTCCACCAGTACTTGTACAGTGAAAAAATTCTGTCCCACTAAATCCTTCAGCTCCTCTCTTTGGTTCCTTAATTAATTGCCCATCCCAATTGATAGTATTTCCCACATAGTGGGTATTTAGAGGTAGTAGTTTCCCCTCTTTATTTTTGGTTTTGTTTTAAAGAGAGAGTGGGTGAGCGGGGTTGGGGGGACAGAGGGAGAGGGAGAGAGAAAATCTTAAGCAGGCTCCACATTGGGCCCAATGCAGGGGGCTCGATCTCAGGACCCTGAGATCATGACTTGAGCCAAAATCAAGAGCTGGATGCTTAATGGACTGAGCCACTCAGGCACCCCTCCCCTCTCTTAAAATCATGTTAGACTGTTATATATAGTACCTACCACAAAAAAATTATTCTGTAACAATGATTTTTTTCCTCAACACTGTATAGTTGGCCTGAGACTAGTAATTAGTTGTTGGGTAAATGCATGAACCTATTGGATTTATTTAAAAGGATTACTTTGTAATCCTTCCTATTTGCAACTATTGTGTAACCCAGTTAATTGTAGCAAGTACATATTTGAAAACTGAGTGGGTAGGATGCCTACTCCTAATGAAAACAAAAAAGTGGGTTTCTATGGGTCTTATGAACTCAGGAGAGAGTCTGTAACTCTTCAAATAACTATGGAAATGGTAGCTTTTCTGGTTACATATTGCTGTAACAGAATGTTTATCCTAGAATACAAATGGTAATTATTCTGGTCACCTATCACTGCATAGCAAGTTCTCTAAATTTAGTGACTTGACACAATAACCATTTTATCTTATCTCATGATTTTTGTGGGGCAAGTATTCCGGCAGTGCCTGAAGAGTAAATCTTCTTTCTGTATTTGGCTGGAAGATGGGCTGATCTGAAGGACCCAAGACCACCTCACTCCCATGTCTGGTGCCTCTGCCTCGACAGGGATGGTTGGGCTCCTCGAGGGCTGATCACCAGCCACCTACCTAGGGCATCTTCATAATGGCAGTTTTAGGGTAGTCAGATTTCCTACATAGCTTATCATGACATTCCCAAGGACAGTGTTCCACGAGTGAGTCTCAGAGGGATAAAGCAGAAGCTGTAAGACTTTGTATGCTCTTGACTCACAAGTCCCAGAGTACACTGTTTCCACCTTCTAAGAACAGTGTATTGGCTTTCTATTATTGCGTACTCCAAAAGGTAGCAACTTAAAACTGCAAATATTATTATCTCATTGTTCTGTAAGTCAGGAATCTGGCAGCATTTTAGCTGGCTGAGCCTGGCTCTGAGTTTCTCCTGAGATTGCAGTCAATCTATTGGCCAAGGCTGTAGTAGTCTCACTTCAGGACTCAGGTAGAGAGACTTTGCTTCCAATGTCATTTACATGTTTGTTAGCAGGCCTTAGTTCCTCACTGACTGATGACCAAGGATTTCAGTTCCTCACCAAATGGACTTCATCATAGGTCCCCTGGGTAATTTCATAACATTGCAGCTGGCTTCTCCCAGAGCAAATGATGGGGGAGGGGGTGCGGGGGGAGAGAAGGGGGGGAAGAGAGAGAGAGAGAGAGAGAGAGAGAGAGATGTGCACCCAAACCAGAGCTTTGTTTTTTTATAATCTAATTTAAGAGTGGCAGAGTGTTGGGCGCCTGGGTGGCTCAGTTGGTTAAGCAACTGCCTTCGGCTCAGGTCATGATCCTGGAGTCCCGGGATCGAGTCCCGCATCGGGCTTCCTGCTCAGCAGGGAGTCTGCTTCTCCCTCTGACCCTCCTCCCTCTCATGCTTTCTATCTCTCATTCTCTCTCTCTCTCAAATAAATAAATAAAATCTTTAAAAAAAAAAAGAGTGGCAGAGTGTAACTTATGTCATATTTTATTCATTAGAAGCAATCAGTTAAGTCCAGCCTACAGCCAAGGGGAGGTGAACTGTGTTCCACCTCTTAAAGGGAAGAATATTAAAGAAATTTTGTAACCAACACAGTCCACTTTCTGTCCATAAACATGTTCACATTACTCCCCCAAGCAAAATACACTCACCTCTTCCACAACCTCCAAAAATCTCATCCATTACAGCATCAGGTCTAAATCCAAAATCTCATTATCTAAATCCGATCTAGGTGTGGATTAGTCTCCTCTGTGATAGGTCCTTAAATCTTCTTGAGTACAGTTCCTCCTAATATGTAGATCTGTGAAACTAAAGATGCAGATTATCTGCTCCCCACACACCCAAAATACAATGGTATTACAGGTACCAGATGGCTAATATAGACATTCCTGTTTAAAAAAAAAAATAGGAGAAATGGGAGATACAAAGGAATGACTGGTATATAGTAATGGTGAAGTCCCTTGATTAAGTCTCCAAATCTGAGAATGATTCTTCGTAGCTCTCAGCCCCACTTTTCAGCTCTGAGTCATCCTTCATTTTTCAAGAAAGTCCACATGCACTTGTAGCTGATAGTTTTCTTTGCCTGCTTCCAGCAGGTAGAACTGTGGACGTTCCAAAGCCACATTTCATTATGTGCTATCTCTGTCCCTTTCAGTCTAAGCTGATAATGTGTCCACATAATATAATTCTTTTAAAACTGTGAGTCTCCTATGAATCTTACTGGCCTCTATTCTATTCAGCAAAGGCTACACTCAAAAATATCTTTCAACTGTGAACACTGAAGAACAACAAACACCCTTAGTCTTTCTAGAGGTATAATTGTTGAGTTTGAAGATCAGGAGCACTTCTGATCTCCTCAGAGGCCTTCTGTTTGGCTAAAATCCTGAGGCACCCCCTTGGATCTTTCTGAGATCTCTATAGCACATCTCACAGGTAATACCCTTCGCTTCATCTTTGGGCCATGTGTTCTTGGCAGTACCCTGGATGTCATCTTTTCTCAGAAGGCATGTCTTGATTTTAGTATCATGTGCCATACAGAAATGGTAGGAATTTTCAAGACTATCAATTCTCACCTCCCCTTTACCAGTCCTTCCTTCAGTTCATCTTTATTCTCTTTCCATAAGCAGGAAGAAGAAACCAAAAGGCAACTTTTAACACTTTACTTGGAAGTGCCCTTAAGTGGATCACCCAGTTGATAAGGCAGTTCACTTACTTCCAAGTCATCTCAGGTAACCAGGTTGCTAAACTTTACTGCCACTCCATGGGAAGGATCTCCTTCCCTCCCACACTTTCCTGCAAGTCCTCCACTACCGTCCTATCAAAGATCACAAGACGGTTTCTTCAAGGTACTTTAGGCTTTTACCACCACTATCCTAAAAAGCTCACTGCCTGGTTTCAATGCTATTCCCATATTTGAGAGTTTTTTGTTTGTTTTGTTTTTCTGTTTTTTTATTTTATGGCAACATTCCACTCCTAGGTATCAAAGTACTAGTTTTATACTGTTGTATAAGAAATTAACCAAAATCTTAGCAGTTAAAAATGACAAACATTTATTATCTCACAATCTTTGTGGGTTAGGAATTAAGAAGCAACCTAGGGGACTGTCTTCTGTCCCAGAGTCTGTTGCGAGGTCATGCTGATGTAATGGGGTGGGCCACAGTCTCATCAGAAAGCTATCCTGGGGAAGATCCATTTCCCAGCTCACATTTGTAAGTAAACTACATGGCTCTTTAAGCCCATGGCATTTTCCATTGTCTATTTAGATGCTGTCTTTTAGCTAGAAGATCTAGAACATCTTTTAAGAAAATTACAAAACATTATATGAGTGCACAGTGAGAAAAGTATTTGAAAACAAATTTTAAGGCCAGTCTCACTAGCAGTTATTTTATGGTGAAACATACTAATTAGAAATCATTACAGTGTAATACAAATAAAAACTTTCCAAATACAGTTTTTTATAATAACTACTTTTTATTCTTTTGCTCATGGGATGCAGTTTTCAAGTGGCATGTGTGGTTTGGTGGGTATATACATTCTACTAAGCATTAAGTGCTTTAAAGTATCTCTTTTTGGAAGTTCTACTTTTAAGTCATTCTCATACTTGACTTTGTTAATTGAAAGACTTCTGTTAAAATATAACACTAATGAAATATTGGAATTACTTTATTAACTTCCTTCTTCCTTTACTTTAGAGTTGTGATTTAAGGGCATGTTTAGTTCTGTGCTCTACTATACCTACATTCTATTTTTCAGTCCAAAAATAGGCTCAACAAAGGATTCTTTCTTTGTCTCATGTTTGTAAATGACTGGCGAAGTGAATATATCTTTTGAAAGCAATTTCTACTGTTAGAACAAGCTGGAATCAAAATGGCCAACCTGTGATAAGCCGACCCTTATTAACTTGCACTAAATTATTTTCATTTGGCAGATAAAATAACCACTTTTCCACTCTTAATTAGAGTTTGGTCTAATAGGATTGACAAGTCAAATTAGAGAAAAAAATGCTATATTTAATTGCCTTTAGAATTCAGTATTTTTTAAAATAGATTCTGTTTTGAGAAGGTTGCCAAGAAACTTGGAGAATGCACATTTTGTTTTTCTGTACTCTCTTAAAAATCAAAACAACTCTAGCCAATGGATATCCTTAAGTTGTACTATTATATATTACTGTCTATGCCCTTATAGAACTTAGACTGTTACTAGAAAGTGGTAGTGTATTTTATAAGGCACTTATGTTCTCTTTTTACTCTTCTATTTCATGACAGTAAGTTATTTTGCCCCTTGGGACTCTATGTTTTGGTAGAACGTACACAAAGTTGCCATTTATAAAAAAGAGAGGTAATGTGGTTAAAACACACACACACAACAGCAGGCTTTAGAGCCATAAGTACTCAAGTTCAAATCCTGACAGGTGCCTACTGGCTGGGTAACCTTGGGCATGTTATTAACCTTGTCTGTCTCTGAGATGATGTGAAGAGTGGAGGTATAAATATGTAATGCTTCTAGTAAAATACCCGGTACATAAGATATGCTCTGTAAATCTTGGTTGTGATTACTGCTGCTACTCTGTTCTCAATATCACACTACATTTTAAAATACAGCCACATTGACAGACCCCATCTCCTCTGCATCCAGGTCTCCAGGTCACAAATTCAGCTGGCATTGAGAAAAAAAAGAGAGAGAGAGAGGGAGTGAATAGGTTAAGCAGTCATGAAACTAGTTTTAAATTAGCTTATATAGATTTTTTAAAAGTTGTACTTATTTATTGTAGAGAGATTGAGAGAAAGCATGAGTGGGAGGGACAGAGGGAGAGGGAGAAAGAATCTGAAACAGATTCCAGGCTAAGTGCGGAGCTCAAAGTGGGGCTCGATCTCACAGCCCTGAGATCATTACCTGAGCCAAAACCAAGAGTCAGACGCTTATCTGACTGAGCCACCCAGGTGCCCTTAGAATTTTTACTAACACGGGTGACTGGGAAATGATGGGGCTTGCAGAAGGTGTCATTGAAGGATGGGACCCTGGGACAAAAGTTGTATGAAGTCAGTGATTAGGGAAAAATAACTAGTTCAAATTTGGGAAGGAAGTGAAGGGAGAGAAATAGGAAGGGAAGAACCTTGATGTGATGTCCCTTTACTTAGAAAATGACAGGCCATCCCTTGAAATGAATAGATCAAGTCATAACCAAAAGATACATGATGATATCTTTAGCTGTTCTAATTTGAATCAAGAACTAATGACTTACAGATGCCCAACCTTATAACTACTGTGTAACTTCCACTTAGTAAACTTTTGAGGCTCTTGTCAAACATTGAATGTTAGACAATTTTAATTTATATTGAAATTGAAGTCTAGTCAATTTCCCAGGGAGTAGAAATTCAAGGATCTAGATTATCCTCCCCATTTCTTCTATACATAGTATAAATAAATTATATTATGAAGGTATTTATTCAAAAAATTACTAACAGTGACTGACATAGTAGGTGCTCAGTACTTTCTTTGCACGAAAATTGACTTAATTAATTTGAGCATCTTCCCTTGTGTACTAATTCTAAGGTAATTTTACTAGCTTAAATTCAAAGACACTATTTTCATCTCATCTACATAAATTTATTCATAAAATATTCTCATATAAAACAAGCACTTACAAAAGACAACACCTTTCAGTACCTTTACTTATTTGTATTATTATTAAGGATTTGAGTCATTGGTCTTAGGAAATATTAGAAAACTAGCAAGGCCTAAAAATGAAGTGTTTACTTTATGTACCAGCATACGCAATTCAGGAATACTGATATTTTATTTGATCCACTAAAATTCAGTAATTTTTTAATTACACAAATAAGACACATTGTCAAAAATACAAATGACCAAAGTATATAAAAAGAAGTAAGAAAAAGATTATCTATAGTTATTCAGAAAAATCACCACTAACAGATGTTATATGCATAAATAACCATGTAGGCTCACATAAAAAAGATTAAAAGAATATTAAAATTCATACGGCAAATTGGGTCCCTTTATCCTGTTTCTTATTTCTTTTACCTGTTTTACCATCCTATAGCAGTTGTCTTCCTGGGTTTTTATTCTATCCAACACACTTCAATTTTTACAGAACTATGGGTTTTTAAAGGTTTTATTTATTTGAGAGAGAGCGCAAGCACAAGCAGGGAGAGCAGAGACAGAGGGAGAAGCAGGCTTCCCACTGAGCAGGGAGCCTGATGCGGGGCTCGATCCCAGGACCCTGGGATCATGACCTGAGCTGAAGGTAGACACTTAACTGACTGAGGTGCCCCCAGAACTATGGGTTTTTTAATTATTTCAACCCATAGTGACATATGATATTGATGTCAACAGAAGAGAAAGAAAAAAGCAATCGTTTCCTCTTGTATTTTTTTCTTAATGGTTTCATGGGCCTTTCATTTTGGAGTAAAATACTATTACTCCTGCTTGGGTACATGCTCCTACTCCCTGTGCCTAATAATGAAGACTCCCTGCATCCCGCAAAGGGCACTGCAAAGAGGAGAAGGCTGTTGGAGGAAGGGAATGTCCTGGCCCTCTGTGGCCCCTTCATATGTAAAATGGTGTTCTCTTTGAAACTTAGGCTCCGGTGCAACTTTTCTAAAGGGATACTGGAGCAGCCTTCAGTTATGAAGCAGTTGTCAGATAACTCAGGTTCTGGTTGCAAGACTAAGAGAGCAATACACAAATATGTTCTCTTTGTTTGTATATCTACTGAATCTGCAATTTCTGAGCAGCATTTTTCTCCCTGTTGTGCATTTAACTTAAATCTGACATAAACCATGGATGAATTTTGTAATAGTCACTACTGGTACTTAAGTCCCAGAAAGGCATTTTGGATAGGCTAGTATCAGCAAAATTTTAGTGGGTAGTCAGGGAATGATATAGAAAACATGTAATTGGCCTCCATGTGAAAAAGTCGACTGATACTCCTCTGATGGGGTTTCAGATTCATCTAAATTTGAATAATCTGTGTTAAGTGATTTGCAACACATTTGAGGCACCATCGAGGGTGCATTTTGGGCAGAAGGCATAGTTTAGAAATTAGGACTTCATGGGTTATTTTTTTTTCTTTCTGTTGGAAAATATACTACATATGTTCTGTTTTGTTCTGGGATTGTCAGCCCTAAAATGTTTACAGGTTTCAGCCAGGAGGAGAAAGAGAGGATGAGTGAGGGGGTGTAACCAGGGGAAGACAACTCCATAAAACTGCCCCCGTGCATTATTCTACCTCTTCTTACAGTGTGATCTAACCTAACTCTCACTGAAAAATAATTTCATTAAGACCTATCCTATAAAAGTGCCTTTTCAAGTCATATAAAACCATCTTTCTATAAACATGTCCAAGAGCTAAAATAGTTCTGGAGAAGTGTAGCCTCGTTGGGCAATTAGACCTCCCTTTACCAGCACCAGTACCCTTTGTATTTTTGAGGTAGATCTGAACTTAACTATTGTTAGGCTTTTTTATTGTATTCTTGTGATTCTGGATTGTATAATAACGTTGTCTTTCACATATATTTAGGATCTTAGTATTTTAAAAATTCTGCCTAATGACTAAAGTGTATGCATTATAAATAGGTAGCTAACCATAATGTGCTTCATATGTAGCAAAAAAACAAACACACAAAAATCAAGCAAACAAATAAAAAAAACCCTCACTTGCAATTCAAATGTTCTGTGTAAATGGTAAAAATTTTTCCTTCTGATTTCTTTGATCTGCTTGCTAGATAAGTTTAAAATATTCATGAAGCCACAAATTGTCACCCACTTAACACTGTGCCTGACTATAGCCAAACAAATAAATATACCATTTCCCTCAGTCAGGAAACAGTTCGTGAATGTCTACTGAGAACGAAGGGAAGCTATTCGAAATTGAAAGTTTCTCTCCAGTAGCTCATGGTAATAACATCAGTTTCTCTAACATCTATAACAAACATGTTTCAGTTTTTTTTAACTTGTTCTTGTATTGTGCTGTATGTTAGATTTAATAGTTTTATTACAAATGTGTGATTTATAAAAGGTTCTCTTCCAGTGTATTCGCTGTGAATTTGTGATCTAGTCAGAAACCTCAGAACCTGGGGCACCTGCGTGGCCACTGTGTCTCTCTCTGTCAAATAAATAAATAAAAATCTTTAAAAAAAAAGAAAAGAAAAGAAACCTCAGAATCTGCCCCCGTTTCTGTCTCTTTTGTCTCAGCTTTCTCCATAACTTCTTGAGTCCATCCCCTCTTTGCCATTCCTGCTTCCTACTGTGTCTAGTTTGTTAGAATGGCCTCTTTGTGGGCTATTCAGTCCACTATTCAGTATTGCCAGAATTTCTCCTTTCCAGAATAAACCCAAACATACTACTTCACTTGATACCAACTCTATTATCTGCAAGACAAAGTTGAAAGTCCAGGATATATCACAAAAAGACTTTACAATCTATTTCTGATCTTCATCCTAAAATCTAATCTCCTACAGTTCTTCCCAAACTCTTTGTCAGCCAGAAATAGTTCTCTTCATTTTGTGAACCCATAAATTCCTCTGGGCCCTTGCACATTCTATACTTTGCATCTACAGGGCCTCTTCCTCTTTTCTCTCTATGTAAAAACAGACAACTTTGGTACCCAGTTTGTGCACCCCTCCCTTACTACAGTCCCACCTTTCCCACCCAGGGGGCAAGTTTTGATTTGTTGAGCAATAATACTCTCCCAAAAATCAGAATCAACCATGATTTTTGATCACAATGACCAGAGACTGAAAGGTTGTTTTCTATTTTGTATAAGAAAAACATCAAAAGAAATTACTAAGCCCTTTGAGGGCAGGGTCAGTGTCCTATGTATTATTTCTCTCTGCCCACACAGCACCTCCTGTAGTGTTTTGTGTATAACATGAACTACATTGAAGAGAAAAGTTATTATTATGTCATCAGATTCAGGGACTTGATATCTTCCATGTCGACTTGGGTCTTGTTGTTGAATGATACTTATTACTTAATAATTCAAGTCATAATTGTTCCTGTATCAAAAAATCTAAAAAGGGAAGCCATAAGAAGTTTTAAAAATTTTTAAATTGATGGCATGTCTTCCCCATTTTACTCATTCAGTTGAACTAAACCCAGCTTGCTGGGGACAGGCAGCATATACCCATCTAGCCATGTCATGAGAACTTATGATCCCAGCATACTTGATACTGAGAAGCAGCAGCTGGTAAACCTCAGGATGAATGTTTGGGAAAATACCTGCTCTTTTTTTGTTGGGTTGGCTTTTCATCGCTCTTATTTTCTTTTTATTTCTATCATCTCGTATCATGATTTCATTTTTAAAGATTAGTTGTGAACTAGGAATGCTATTTTTAGCAGCACAATTAAATCAGGAGATTTTGAATCATATTCTGTTCCCTTAAATACTTGTCAGATACAAGATAGTTCCATCAGGAACAGGTGGAAAAGGAGAGGGAGTACTTTGGTTATCTTGGAAAAAATGTAAATCACAAATTTTAAAAAAAATCACACATGTCCGTAGCTTCGAGGTTTAAAGCCATTGAAAAAAAGATATAGCCCAATTTTATGATAAAAATTATTTTGGATTCTAAGAGTTCTTGTTGTGATAAGTAGATAAATGTACTAGAAATTAGAAATATGAGGTTGGTTATGGTGGTGAGTGGGATGACAAGGGGTAGAGAATAACTAAATATATTGACAAATGTCAATGAAAACTTTCACTTAAAATTTCAATCAGAACACCATGAGGTTGTTTTTCTAATAACAACTCAGAGAGAAGAGAGAGAGTCTTTACTAAAGTCTTCTGAAATGGTAGGTAAATTTTACTTAATACTGGCATATAATTCATTCACTCAAACATTTTTGTTAACTAATTTTTATGTGCCAAGCACAGTGACAGTCACCAAAAATGCAACACTGATGAAGGGGAGTAAGTCAGAGGGGGAGACGAACCAGGAGAGATGATGGACTCTGAAAAACAAACTGAGGGTTCTAGAGGGGAGGAGGGTAGGGGGATGGGTTAGCCTGGTGATGGGTATTAAAGAGGGCACATTCTGCATGGAGCACTGGGTGTTATGAACAAACAATGAATCATGGAACACTACACCAAAACAAATGATGTAATATATGGTGATTAACATAACAATAAAAAATTAAACATACAAAAAAAATGCAACACTGAATAAAATATAGACCCAGAAGTAGACAACTAGAAAGATAATCTGCAATAAGCCAGGCATGGTATGAAGGGAGTAATCGTGGGTTCCGAGATGTGGGTAGCATGGCATCCCTGTGATGCCTTGTCTTACTGTATAAGGAGTTAAATTGTATAAGTTGACTAGTCCAATAATTGTCAACTCTGGCTGCCAGTCCATACCACTTGAGAAGCTTTAAAACAAGTCAGGTTCCTGGGCCCCATCCCTGAAACTCTGGTTCCATACATCTTTGATATTACTGACTTTTTTCAATTTATCATTTTTTTTAAGTTTCCCAAAGTATGAATTAATGATTGCTATAGGTGAGTACTAGGTATAGGGGCTCATTGGACTGTTTTATTTATTTTTATGCACGCTTGAAGTATTCCAAAATAATTAAGATTTAGAAAAGAAGAAGAAGAAAAACTCTCCCAGTCACTCAGATGTACTGTCAGTTTTGGGGCTCACTGAGAAAAGGCAGAGAGGAGGTTAAAGGGAAGACAGTCTAGATACCTGACAGGTACAAATATCAGTACACGAACTCATGGATTAAGGTAACTGTCTATTGCCTTTGAGTCCAATTAATTTCTGTTTAGCACTCCTTTTTTTTTATTAAGATATTTTTATTTATTTTAGAGAGAGAGAGCATGTGTGTGAAAGGGGGGAGAGGCAGAGGGAGTGGGAGAGACAGAATCTCAAGGGCTTGATCCCACAACCCTGAGACTATGACCTGAGTCGAAACTAGAGTCAGATGCTCAACCCACTGAGCCACCCTGGTGCCCCACACTCCTTTTTTATTGTATGCTGGAAACTTAATCTCAGTTAGTTAAGGGCCCTGAACCACTTTCTCAGGATTTTGGTCTTTGTTGGAGCTCCTATTAATATAAGGCATCAGAAATGGGTATCTGAAGGAAGTGAAAGATCTATACACTGAAAACTATTAAGACTTTGATGAAAAAAATTCTTGAAGACAGACCAAAAAAAAATGGAAAAATTTTCCATGCTTATGGATTAGAAAAATTAATGGTGTTAAAATGTCCACATTACCCAAAGCTATCTACAGATTTAGTGCAATCTCTTTCAAAATTTCCATCGTTTTTCTTGCAGAAATAGAAAAAGAAAATCCTACAATTTCTATGAAACTATAAAAGATCCCAGATAGCCAAAAAAATCTTGAGAATGAAAAACAAAGCTAGAGGCACCACACTTCTTGATTGCAAACTATATTCCAAAGCTATAGTAATCAAAAGAATATGGTATTGGAATAAAAACAGACACATAAATCAATGGGACAGATTCAAGAAGCCAGAAATAAACTCACTCATAAATGATCACTTAATTTTTGACAACAGAGTCAAGAACATCCAATGGGGAAACAGTAGTCTCTTCAATAAATGGTATATTGGGAAACTGAATTGCCACATGCCCAAGAATGAAAGTGAACACTTATTTTATACTATTTACAAAGATCAACTCAAAATGGATTAAAGACTTGAATGTGGATCAGAAACCATAAAACTCCTAGAAGAAAGAGAGTAAACTCCTTGCTATTAGTCTTGGTAATGATTTTTTGGATTTGACACAGAAAGCAAAGGCAACAAAAGCAAACATAAAGAAGATTTCAAACTAAAAAGCTTCTGCTTAACAAAGGAAACCATCAACAAAATGAAAAGATGACCTATGGATGGAGAAAATATTTGCAAACGATATATCTGATAGGGGTTAATATCTAAAATAATGAGGAATCTTACAACTCAATAACAAAAAACAAATGAACAAACAAACCCAAATAAGCCCCTTAAAAAAATGGACAGATAACCTGAGTAGACGTTTTCCCAATGAAGGCAGACAGATGGGCAACAGGTACATGGAAGGGTGCTCAACATGACTAATCATCAGGAAAGGCAAATCAAAACCACAATGAGATATCACCTTACACCTGTTAAATGGCTATTATCAAAATGATACATGCTAACAAATGCTGGTGAAGATATGGAAAAAAGGAAACTCTTGTACACTGTTACTGGGGTTATAAACTTGCATAGCCATATGGAAAACAGTATGGAGTTTCCTCAAAACATTAAAACTAGAACTACGATATGATCCAGCAATCCAATTATGAGTGTATCCAATGGAAATAAAACCATCATCTCAAAGAGTTAGCTATACTTTCATGTTCATTAAACCGTAGCTTGAAGGCAATGAAGAGGCATTAGAAGGTTTAAAGCCGGAAGGTGACCTGCCCCGATTTATATTTTATAAAGATTAATTTGGTTGCCTTATAGAGTCTGGATAGGACGAGACTGAATGCAAGTAGACAAAGTCTTCCACTGTAATCTAGGAAAGATCATGATGGCCTTGGACTAGGATAGAAAATGGAGCAATATGAAAGATATTAATTAGATAAGATTAATAGCACTTGGTGATTGATAATATAGATGACTCTCCAGTTTCTAGCATGGGCAGTTGGGTAAATGATGTTACCATTTTTTAATATAGAAGACAGTAGTTGGCTTAGGGAAATGGTAGGTGCACAGAGAAGGAATTCAATGAATTCAATGAGTTTGAGATTGAACATGTTAAATTTGAAGGGTCTTTTGGCCATCCCACTAGAAATATAAGAACATCCAGTAGACCTTTGGCTATATAGATCTGGAGCTTTTCATAGAAATCTGCAGAGGTATAGATTTGTCTGTTATGGGCATGTACAAAGGGAAAATTGAATTTCCCATGATTCAGGTTAATTGAAATCTGGAATATCAAAAACTTTGCCACAACAATCCTAATAGTTAAATTCAGTTAAAACTACATAGTACAAAACGATTGGAACTATGACATACTATCATTATTTGCCAGAGTTTACTTGTTATATCTCCCTCCTCTACATAACAAGAAATGTTGAATGTATATGGTTTTTTAGCTGAAGATGAATTAAAATCAGTTTTGGATCCCTCCCCTAAGATAATAGAATATCATAAAACTAGGGCTGGGTATCTCTGGCCTTTAATAGTCACTAGAGAATTTGGATAGAAACGTGAAGATGAGTTGCTCCTACAAGTAAAGAATGTGATCTTTAGTATCTGTTCCTGTAGGATTTCTTCTATAAAGTATTGAATGGATGCAAAATTCAGTCCACCTTCTGTTCTCGTTGAGTGGTGATACATTCTGCAGAAAGACTAAAATACCAGTATTAGATAAGTCTAACAAAGTATTCTTAGCAAGAATATGAAATACTAAATACTTAGTAAGAATACAAAGTATTCTTTAATAGGAATACTAAATCTCTTGATTTCCAGAATGTTTTTTTAAGAGCAATCTTTATTTATCAAGAAAAAAGAGAACAAGGAAATGGAGCAGTTGAAAAAGGAAAAGAAGGGAAAAAATCAAAGCCTACTTGTAGGCAGCAAGGTGGCTCCCTTCATCTTGACCAGGTTATGATGATGTTCTCAATTTGTTTTGATATGATATTACTATTCTACACTCATCCAGGACAACTCATTTTAACCATGCCAGTTTATAAACCTCTGCTGAGTGTGAAGCCAAAGTTAGGAAGAGACTTGTCAACTAGAAAAAAATTACCTTTAAAAATACTTAATTTAGAAAGATAATTTTAATTTGAAAACATTATATATATGTGTGGGTGTCTGTATGTATATAGATAGATGATAGATAGATGGATAGATAGATAGATAGATAGATAGATAGATAGATAGATAGATGATAGATAGATAATGTGTGGCAACAAAAAAAATATATAAAAGAAAAATGCAACCCTAACTCCATCTTCACAGTGTGAATATTGCACTGACAAATACTACAACCTTTAGTCATTCGAGAAATGCCTGATTTGTGAGCATCGTTCCTCCTAATGAGTTGTGTGTTGTGAGGCAGAACTTATATTCCCCATGGACCCGGCACTCTCGGAACTATTAATTTATCTTTTATGAATTAACACTGCCTTTGTTAATAGTACAGGGGCCAGGCCTTGGCAGAGTCCTCATCCACTTGGGGAAAATACTGAGCTATTGTATCTCAATGTCATTTTAGGTTAGTACTTTGGGTACCAGAATGGACTCACTCTGAAAACCCTCTTCTTTATAAGAAAGCTTCTAAGTTCTGTGATTTAACACGAGCCTGTAGTAAGCAGAGAGATATTTGATGCTGAATTCTGAGCAAAGGGTTCTTTGTGGGAAGGTCTGTCAAACAGCATAGTTACCATGGCAACCCTGGCTAGATAACCCATTTGGGAAAATACGTGTAGAACCTAACACTCTATCATCTGTCATTCAATAATTTCATGTTCATAATAACTAGGAAATCAATGGCTATCCTCTGAGACAGTTTGTGGAAAGGGCAAGCATGCTATTGGCAGCGCATGGCTTACATTTGCGTCTATGTGTTGTGATTCTCGTGCCAGGTTAGGAATGTGAGAAAGAACTTGTTTGGACTGGCACAAAGATTAAAGGCAGGTTCAGTTCTGCAATCTAATTATAACCATAGTGTTTACATGTACAAAAGAGAAAGAACCAAATGGCATATTAATAAAACATTTGCTAGACTGTTAGGAAGTAAGGTTCACCTAATATTAACATTTCACATTTTAAAATTCTGCAGGAAAAGACCAGTCCAAGTTATCACGTGACTGGCATGTACAAATTTGGTAACGTAAGAGGCATTTTTCTTATCTTCGCTTTCTAATTAAACTGCTTATCATTGTAGAAGCTGTGTTACCTGGATGTTATGTATTGAATATAAAGTGATCATGGGAAAGTAATTAAAATTCTTAAACATGCAGCCCGTTGACTTTACATACAATTAGTTTTTATAGTGTGAGGTTTAATAAAAAGGCAAGTTAGCTGAGTAGAGAAATATACACTTAATAATTACCTTGACAGTATTTATCAACTGGAAAAAATGCCAGGAATAATTTCTGTAAATGGATATTATAAATAAGAAAGCATGATGAACTGAGAGTATGAAGTGAGTAGAAGAGAAAATTAAGCATTTTGCATTCTATAAAGAAAGGGATATTTCACCTTCGTGGAAACATCTAGAAGATACTGATTCATACATTATGAAAAGCTTATTGTTTTCAATTAAAAAAAAGGATGTTTGTAAATTGCTTTTCTTTCAACACAACAGGTTTTTATTTTAAGCTGCTCCTGGTGATGTACTAGCATATAGGGGAGTTGTATTTCTGTGAGTTTACAGAGTTCAAGTTTTGTCAAAGTGGAAGGGTGGAGCTGGTTAAAACATCACCTTTTTCAAAATAAGAGATGAAGTCTTCTAAAGTGAAAATGGTATTTTATCCAAAGGAGGAACAGTTCTTTAAAGAGCAATGCTGAGGGGCGCCTGGGTGGCTCAGTCGTTAAGCCTCTGCCTTCAGCTCAGGTCATGATCCCAGGGTCCTGAGATCGAGCCCCGCCTCAAGACCCGCGTTGGGCTCCTGCTCGGCAGGAAGCCTGCTTCCTCTCCCACTCCCCCTGCTTGTGTTCCCTCTCTCCCTGTGTCTCTCTCTGTCAAATAAATAAATAAAATCTTAAAAAAAAAAAAAAAAGCAATGCTGAATGTGAGCCTATTAAATGGGAAGATTATATGGCCCCTCTTAGTCTAAAACCTGAGGTCAACAGAAGACTTTTCAAATCAGAATTAAACTCATTTTGTTTTCCATAAACACTTTGGTATTCTTGTTGAATTTTCAAAGATCTGGTTGAGCAAATTTACTGTTTCTCTTTTTCATCTTATTTTTGCTCTTCTGAACTTCCTCCTTTCTCTCTCTCCATCTCTTTTCTTTCTTCTTATTACCTTTGGACTAAAGGATATTGATTTCTATTATTAATGCTTGCTTGAATGAAAAATGGAAACTTCTGATAGCTTTTAGTTTTAAAAGTTTCTGCAGATGTTCCAAACTACTTGAGTGCATAAGTGGAATCCAAGTGGTATCAAAGGCAAAACTATTTCTATTATGGAACTAATTTTGGCTCCATATAGTTTTACTTTTAAAAGAGCATTAATTACATTTTTAACAACAGAGATTTAAAAACTGAGAAAGTTGAAAATGATAAAAATTTTTAAAAATCATCTGTCGTCTTTAAGTAAAGGGATTTACCATACTTTAGTTTTAGGAAACAAAATTTAAATACCTCTTTAAAAAAAATACCTATTATTATCCTAAAAGGTTAAAAATCTATACTATTTTGTTATTCCTTTATTCATGCACTTACTACATATATTTATTGAGTCCTTATTAGGGCCCCAGGCTCTCTGCTGAGTGTAGAAGTTACAAAAAGCCCAGAGTTCTATCCTCAAGTACTTGTCAGGCTGTGGGGGAAAACAATAGGTAGACAGAGGGATTCACAGTGTGCTATGGGGTCACTGAGGAGAAGTATTTCATCTATCATTTCTTAGATGCATTTTCCCCCTTATTTTAGAACTTACTGAGATGAGGTCATTTCTGACAATTATTTTTTGGCACTTCAGTTATTTACCACCTTATAAATGAGATGCAGAAATACCAACATGTGGAAAATTTCTCTGTATTCTCAATAAAATTCAGATATTAAAAAAAGATTATTTTTCAGTATTCTCAGTGACACTCAGACAGCTAGTATCGGCATATGTATTAATTTTTAGGCTGTTTTAATGAAATACCACAAATCCAGGTGGTTTCAAACAACAGAAATTTGTCATCACTTTACAGTCTGCAAGGCCAGAAATCCAAAATCAGGGTGTCAGCTGGGCCTTGTTTTCACGAAGCCTCTCGGGAAGGAACTTCCTTGCCTCTTCTAGCTTCTGGGAGCCTCAGGTGTTCCTTAGCTTATGGCAACATCATTCCAGTCTCTACCTCTGTCTTCTTATAAGGACACTAGGAGTCCTAACACTCTTTTTTTTTTTTTTTCATTTTTTGTTCGACATGGGAATGTGCAGCCTTCTTTAGTATTTTTGTTTTAAAACCACAGGCATAAAGACTTCCTAAAAACACTCTATATTCTCATGTACTAGAAATACACACAATTGCAAAGATAAAAATGGCTATTTTGAAATTTGAAATTTTTGCATGATAATTCAGCCTTTAAATACAAGCCACTGCTTGGGATTCTTTATCCTGAGCAGTTCTGTAATTAACATATCTACGCTACACCATTTTACTATTGAGCCTTCTGATACTATCCTGGCCCAGGCTGAAGTGTAATATTGTCATATTCATAATTTAAATGATGTAGTCTTTTCTTTAGCATTTAGAATGTCAGAAAGTATAGTCTGTTGCCCTATGTAGGAAGAAAAATGCTGCAGTGAGATGTAAAGGAAGACAGATTTAATTTGGAATCCTGTTCTGGCTTAATGGTTCTGACTGTTGAGTCTGTCGTGGGTGGTCTTAATTTCTCATCTTTAAAAATGAAAGGGCTATTGTCAGGACTTATGAACATAACATGAGAAAGGGCCTTTCGTGGCTGGGCACGTAGGAGCTACCTGGGAAAGTGTTGGTCAAATCCAGTTGGGAATTTGCCACAAGTGGAGCTTAGGCTTGTAAAACCTAATGTCCTAGAATGTGAGAATAAACAAAACCAGTGTGACCTGCAGATGTAAGTACAGCCACTCTATTTGCTGCACTCTTCTTTCTAGCACCACTCCCTTAATCTTCTCATTGAAGATAGGAAACGTGAACAGGAAGTGGAAGATGGAAGTCCCCAGGTGCCACAGTAGAGATACGCAAACTTCCCTGGTGTTTCTCTATCTTCAGTCATGGGTTGGAGCAGTAAAACTTGTACCTGTGACAGAAATAACATTGATCAGACTGACTTCTCTTGCTGAGTGGAAGACAAAAAAAATCAATCGATACAGGATTCCTTGTTTATTGGGCACTCATCAACAAAAGCACAAACATTGCATCATGGGTTTGACTTTTTAGCATGGTAAAGAACTTGGAGGAGAAGCAGATTCTGGCTCATTGTATCCTCCTGGGTTATTGTTTCACTGGGCACTGCTTAATTGAAGCAAGAATGCTACCTCAAGTAAAAGATATCAAAAGACATTTCATTTAGAGCTGGTTAATTCTTTACAAGGCCCTATAGGTAAACAAAATAGAACAGTGATATACTTCTCTTTCCTCTTCCTTCCCCTATTAATTTCAGTTCTTAATGTGATCAGCAGCTTTTTCTCCCAGGTTATAATAGCTAAGAAGAATTCTGCTTGTTAACAGGAGACAAGGAAGTTAAGAAAGGTTAGAAAACAGAGGCCAAGAGCCCAAGATCTCAGGCTAGTTGGATATATCCTATTTGTTTCTATATGCTCTTAGGTAAGACAAGCTATCTCTCTGGGGCAGTTTTCTTTAGCTGTAAAATAAGGAGATTGAACTAAATCAACTTGAATTCATATCTTTAGGGTCAGGGTCCCCTCACTGAAAATCTGATAATTCCTATAGATTTTCTCCCACCATATCTGGATACACAAAAATACAATTTTATGTGTAATGTAGTGATGACAGACCCCCTTGAAACTTACATGGTTATAGACGGCCTCCATTCCCAACGTCACTTCATTGTCCAAATGACTGCTTCACCTCCAGTCATCATGTCCACTTTATTTCTGCGGGGAAGACAACAGAGAGGAGAAAGGCATGATGAAGAAAATGAGTGAAGGGCATGAGCCAGCAGTGGTTTATGGAAGGTTCCCGGGAATTGCCGCATGACATTTTACTTACATCCCATTGATCAGAAACATGACTACACTTCAGAAATGGACTTTGGGTAATCATGTACCAAGTTAAAAATTGGGAATTCTTTTACTTTGGAAAATGGGATATGTGCTATAACAATATCAAAAAGTCAGAAGGGGGTAAAGAGCTAAATTGTCATTATCTATTATAGAATTTCAATACTTAATATCTAAAACTTAAAAAATCTCGGCGTAGGCACTTAGTTAAGAAGATAAGCATTAATCAAATTTCCAGAAAAGTAATTAAAACTATGATAACTGCTATGATGGAAAAATGCAGAATTCTACAAAGATGTCTAGCAAACAATCTCATCTTGAACTTCAAGAAAGGTGGCTTTGTAAGGTGAGTAGGCATTTATGAGACAAAGAAAAGCGTTCTTTATTCAAAAAGACGTGCATAGCCAAAGGTCCTGAGGTAGCAGGAACAGGGCAGAGCACATTTGTAGACCTAAATGGAGGCTAATGACTGAAGAAATTGCACCAAGAGCTGGGACTGGAAAACCACAGATCTAATCACTGCTAGGCCTTGCAAACAGTATTATGGATTTAGATATTTAACCTTAAGATACCAGGAATTCACTGAAGCCTGAAAGCAAGGATATGGTATGATTCAGTGTGTATTTGAAAATATACCTTTAGTCTAGATGAACTATAGAAAATTTGTGGGAGGTGTTAGAGGGGGCAGGGACCAGTTTTGTACGGTTCATATGAGAGATGATAATTTCACCTTGGTTGGTTGCAGTAAAAAATGTAGACATGTGAATGGAACTGAAAGATACCTAGAAGGAAACGTCAATGGGACTTTCATATATACATATATATGTGTGTGTGTATATGTGTGTGTGTGTGTGTGTGTGTGTGTGTGTGCGCGTATGTATATGACTATAAAATTCAGTTACTGGTTTAGAACTTTGCTTTTTCTTCCTAAGGTCTAGCAGTATATGCTCCTTATATATAAATAAAAGTTGAATGAATAAATATCTTAGCCTATAAATAGGAAAATATTGATACCATCATACTTATAAAGCTAATAGCCTTTGTTGTAAGGTATCCAACATTTTTGGTGAAATTTCAACTTTGAGAAAGTATCATAGTTAAATACAGAAACATTTTTCTTCTGTATTTAAAGGAAGAAATTGGCTACCTTATGGTAGATAAAACATAATTATTTGGAAACAAGGAATTGTGTCCAGAAGGCATGCTTTACCATAGCAACCTTAACACTGAGTTACAGTATGTCTTTCAGTTTTACAGAGGGTAATTTATCATGGGAAGAATGTGCTGAATATGTCACATTTTACTATCTGCTTATTTAGTTAATCAAGATCTTGACTCTCAAAATAGAATTATTCTCAGTTTTGACTATTTTCAGGCTTGCAAATATAATGTGTGTATACTTGATACTCATTTTAAATTTTAAACAGATTGAAACCAACTAAGTCTAGCTAGCACACATAGGACCTAGAAGCAAAGCCATATTTCAGTTTTTTTTCCATGACTTTACAACTGTATGATTGATGGAGACCCAAATATTTCCTCTGAGATTGAAACAAATTTTTTTCCTAAACTGAGCCATTAAAATTTGAGAATTTAAACATAGTATAAATTGGAAAAGAGGATTTGAATTAAAATGTGAGCAAATGTATTAAATTTATTTTCATAGTTGTTCCTATTTTCCCCATATAAGTATATATCTATAGTAGTTTAAAGTTTGGTAACTAAATTTTTATTTTACAGATATCATTTTTCTTCTGTTTTACATAAAAGAATTTTTTTCTTCTTTCTGAAAAACAAGAATGGCAAAAGAGGGACTTTCTTTCTGATTAAAAACATTTGGGCTTTTCCTTTCCTCAACATGTATTTTTATATACAGCTGGAAATTTGGACAGATTTAGCCACAGGAGATGGCTACAGAGCATAGAATGAATTGTTTGTTTGTTTGTTTGTTTGTTTGTTTTTCCCCCCGGGGAAGATGTTCTACTTTTGTGTAGGTTGATCTGAAAGTGAGTGTCAGATTAGGCCTGTTCTTTTATATTGCAGCAAGGTGCTCGAGTTGAGTCCAAATATATGTAAACTTTTCCCAAAACACTATCGTAATACCCTTGCTTAAAATCATCATGTGCCTTGATGTTTAAACTCAGTGATCAAATCATCTGTCTTCTTCTGCTCCAACAGCTATAAGTTGGTGGTCTGTATACAACAGGAATTTATTTCTCACAGTTCTGGAGACTGGGAAGTTCAAGATAAAGGCATTGGCAAATGCGGTGTCTCATGAGGGCCCACTTCCTGGTTCATAGATGGCTGTCTTCTCACTGTTTCCTCCCTTGACAGAAAGGATGAGGGAGCTTTCTGGGGTCTCTTTTATAAAGGTACTAATCCCTTTCATGAGAATTCTACTCTCATGACCTAATCACCTCCCAAAAGGCCCCATCACCAAGTTCCAACACATTGGGCTTGGTTTCAACATGGAGGGGACACAAGCATTCAATCTACAGCAGCATCTAAAGAATATGTTCTGAAAGAGATCAAAATTTGACTTTCTATATGATAGCCTGATTCTGGTGTTTAATAAAACAAAGAAAGATATAACCTCTGTTTATCACTTTCAGAGATGGGATATTGAGATTGAGTGCTGTAGTCTGACCAAGAATGATTTCCAAATATTCTTACTTGGAAGGGAAATTGCTGTATTTCCTCAATTCTAAAGAAATACATTTTTTAAAAAATATTTTAATGTTTTTGGAAAAGGAAAAGAAAAAGCCTTGTAATTCATATACACCTTTAATGTTGTAGTATTTTCTTTTCTCCTCCCCCCACAGAAGCTGATAGTAAATTTATGGTCATTTTATGGGCAATGTATGTTTGGCCAGAAGAAATTTGGTATGTGCCATTGTCAACACAAGCCAAATAGCATTAGCTACTTTCAGAGAGGAGCAATTGGCCCATCCATTGACAAGGCTAATGGTTTAAGAGATTTATGTATGATGTTCTTCCTTAATTTGGCCACTATTTTAATTTCACATATTTTATTCAATCATCGATTAGTACTTTTGGAGTATCTGTTGTGTGCCAGGCAGGATTCAAGATACCAGAAAGGCAGAGAAAGTGCTTGTCCCCCGAGCAGTGACAGTCACCAGGCAATGAGAATTCCTATAATAGCAATAATCACAAAGGGGTCTGGAGGTACAGAAAAGGGAGCACTGGATTTTGCTTCAGAAAGAAGGGAAAAGCTCACAGAAAGGGGAAAATTTGAATTCTTGGATAATGATATTCAAAGTAGAGGAAATAACATCATGAAAAGAATACAGCATTAAAAGTGCGCAAGTGCATGAGAATGTTGTAGAAAGGCAAGACTGTGCAGTGTGTGCTGGGTGAGTAGAGGAAGTTGAAGTTTGAAGCTGTAAAGCACTTTGGGTCTTATTAGTAACACTATCATATTAACACATATGTGTGTAATATTATAAATTTAACATATGTGTGTAATATTATATACATTCATTCTACTATATATATATTATGACATGTATATATTATATTGACATACACACACACATATATATAAAAGATGACAGTCTTAGTCCAACATGTTAACTCCCCTGATAGACATGTAACACAAACCCCAATCCAATTAATTTCTTAATTACTCATCCTTGCTACAGATAACAAGCAGTCTTTACCTTTTATATATGTAGCATATAACTAGTATAATTACAGATTCGTGTATTTTTATTTAAAAAACTGAATGTTGAATGACAAAGTAAAATTTATGCAGTTCTAATAGGGTTGTTTTTTTCCTCTTGCTTCTGTAGAGCGTTCTTCTGCAGCGGGTTATCATTTATTTGAATTTATAAGTGACATTGACAAACAACAAAAATACATCGATGCTTGCATGTATTCACTCTTTTTTAAATAGAAACATGCTTTAAAATCTAAATTGAAAAACTTGGAAACTTTGCTTTCATTCTATGGAACATTAATTGAAAGTAAAATGTCATCCTAAATGAATCATTGGTATCATTTCTGCTGGTACATTATCTGGAAAGAGTAACTGGAAGAGAGATGCTGTGATATACATTTAATTCAAACACTAACAGAGGCATTCTAGCTTACATCAAAACAAGGAAGTAGTCGTAGTTACTACATATAGATACCAACTTTAAAAACTGCCCTTAAGGAATTTTATTCCTAGTAAAAAAATCCCTGACTTTCAATAAAAATCGTGAGATCATGTTTCATGCAAATCCAAAACCAAGCTGCCTCTCTATAAATAGTCATGACTTTGTCCTACCTTAAATGGTTAAACCAGAGATTCTGTGAGATTCACTGCATTTTGCCTATGGCTACTTTTCTACAATGAAATTTCAGAGTTGGCTGTTATGTAAAACAAAGCAATTTCCCTGCAGTCCTCCTTGGAGGACAGCTCTGATGTATGAAGGAAGCGTTGATCTATTGCCGCTTCCCCGAGTGGACACAGCAGCAGGCAAGGGAACAGGGCTTGGCGGGAGAAGAATAGTTGGGTGACCAGTGTAGGGTGTAGGTGTCAGTGGTGGGCTGACTTCGGTCTCAGATCCGCATCCAGCTGACGACCCCCAGTCTGAAAACCAGTCAAATGTGACAAATCTCCCCTTGCAATTTGATGGGATGCCCTGCTTGACTTCTTGTAGCCAGAAGAAAAGCAGATTTCAGAGTAAGGCTATGTAACTCCTTTCAGAGATAAAGCAGGATTTTCTATGCTAATTTGTATTATTTTCCACAGGAAATGAGAATAAAAGAGAAATCCTTTGTTAAATGGGGTTTAGCAATAACCCTGTATTAGGAGCCTTCCTGTTCTCCTTGTCTTCTCGTCTTGAACGCTGGTGTTTATATCTGTTGTTTTGGTTTTATGCTTTTTTTAAAAAGCATGGCTTCTGTGAGCGTTGCCATAAAGCTGTGGTTGGACTACAAAGTGCTGGCTGCCAAGCCAGTGGTTGCAACTGCTGTAATCCTGTTAAGTACCTGTACAATAGTAGAGCAGCTGGTGCAGCCTGCAGTCAGTGTGTGTTCGTGTGGTATGTTGGGACCTGGGATCCATGCACACAATAAGCCGGAGCAGCTTAGAACAGACCTAAGGCCCCTCAGACAGCTGGCCCAGTAACTATACACTAGCCAGTCTTGGGAGAGAGACTCATGGAATAACATTAATTTTCTCTAGCAGACGGTAAGGTAACCGAAGCCAGGTTGATTGTGCTGCCGTGGGATTTTTACCTAATGATCTTCTGGAAAGCAGGTGCATTGGCAGGGATTTTAAGCTTATGAAGACCCAAATAGTATTACAGAGTAAACCTTTGCTGCTGTGGGGGTTTATGGGAGTGAGGTGCATTAGTGTTAGATCATTACAAAGCATTTTGCTGACTACTGCAGAATTAATGGCGCTTTTATGGCTCGCGGCTAATGACTGTCAAGAAATAAGAGTTTATATCTGTTCAAATTGTAATTTTAAATCAAACTAGCCAGCTGTCGGATGCACCCAGCACAAGAGGAGTCCTTCTTGGTAATATTTGGTGTTTCTCTTACATTTATCAAGTTACTAGATCATTGCTTGGAACCTCAATTGTTTTGCAGATGCTTGATGTTAAGTTTTATCATGACAAAAGCAAAGCAAGTTGTCACTTCTAGGAGGCGATTTCCATGTCCCTGTGGAAACTTAGTTTTCTTCAGCATTGAAATACTTGAAATCCTTGTTATTTTTTGAGTACCTGTTTTTTAAAAATTTAACCTCAAGAAAACCATAACATTACTTCCTACATCACTGTATGCAGGGACATCTGATATGAACTCATTCAACTCTTCTTCCTTCCCACACTTCTAAGTTGTCCATATCTTTCCTTATCTTTGTCTTCTGTCTGAGAAAACAAAAATCTCCGTCCACTCAATGCCTATTGCCTTTCTGTGCCTCTCATCCTCTTCACTCTTAGCTCCTCCACATTTGCGTCCCTCTCTTCAGCATCTTCAAACTCTTCTTTCTTGGATTCACTCCTACTTGAAAACAAGCAAACAAATAAACCCTTCCTTGATCCTGCTATCTTCCTACAGTGTCATTTTAGCTCCCTCTTCTTTCCCTCATAACTTCCGGAAAGAATGGTCTTCAGATGCTGCCGGCACTTCATCCCTTGCCCCACGCTTGTTTTCCCTGAGCAGCCTTCCTGCCTTACTCCAAGCAACTCTCCAGACAACTGATAGATTCCAGTCAAGTCCAGCATTCCCCACGCAGCACCCCTGCCAGGAATCCTCAGCCACACTTAACCCTCCCGACGAGCCCATTTTTGAAACGGTATTTCTGTGGCTTCTCAGCTCCCTTGACTCCTGTCTTTCTTCTCTGACCCTTCCTCTTCCAATTTCTTTACCAAGAGATATGTAGAGTGTCAGGGTTTTTGTTTTGATTTTGGTTTTGTTTTTTTTTCCCCCATATCTTCTTTGAATGTCCAGCTCACTACCTGTTTCAAATCTATTATTAGTGACTTTCACATCCATATCAGTATCTTTGTTCTCTCTAGTAAAAACTTCAACTCCATGAAGGTACTTAGAAGTACCTCAGTTGTTGTACCCAACTCCAATCTGTTAATGTGGTGTCTCTTCCTCCTGACTTCCGTATTTCTTTAATGACACAGCCTTTAGCCCAGACCTCCAGTCTTACAAATGTACTCACTATTGATTTCTTCCTGCCCCTTTCCAATCACTTAGCAGGGCAGCTTGTTCCTATCTCTGGAACATTTCTCTCATTTCCTCTGTACATCCCTTCTTTCCATTTCTCTTTTCCAAGACCACTCACACATTATTGTAAAGGGTTTCATTATTATTATTAATACTGTTATAAGATTTCTGTTTGTTTCTTCCAGTTCAGAACTCTTGAAAAATTAAAATAATGACCTAAATATTGGCATGCCCCTGCATAGAAATCTCCACTAGCTCTTCATTACCCATTGCAGAAAAAGCAAATACCAACTCTCAAGATGCTTCACCTAAGAAGGTCAAGTTTTTTTCTCCTGAGAGGGTTCCACACTTCACCCTGCAGACTAAATACCATATACCATTCCCTTAATGTCCTTATGCTTTCTTAAGTGTTCATTTTTTCTTCACTATTCCCTTCCCCTGACAATTTTTCTTCAACTCCTCCATGGCCACCTGCTAAAGATATCCTACCTCGTGATATTTTTCTGAGAAATAGTCAAAAATTACCGGCAATAAAATACATATACATGTATCACATCTTTTTTTTTTTTTTAAATTCTTTTTTTTTTTTTTAAGATTTTATTTATTTATTTGAGAGAGAGAGAATGAGAGATAGCGCGAGAGGGAAGAGGGTCAGAGGGAGAAGCAGACTCCCTGCTGAGCAGGGAGCCCGATGCGGGACTCGATCCCGGGACTCCAGGATCATGACCTGAGCCGAAGGCAGTCGCTTAACCAACTGAGCCACCCAGGTGCCCGTATCACATCTTTATAAGTAAATGATATGGAAAGTAGATCTCTCAACTAGCTAATATCCCACAGTGATTAGTATACTATATCCCTACTGAGGATTCTGTTTGAATGATTTATTTATTTAATTATTTAAGGTTAGCAGAGTACCCATGTGTATCAATAAATACTTGTTGAATGAATAGATGAATTTAACTGATTGTTTTTAATTAGGATCTCTTGGCTCATTACCTTGGTATTTCTTGGGCCTGACAGAATTATCAATTTTGTTTTTATTTGTAATTTTATCCCCTCTAATTTGTATGCCATTTTATATGCTACACCTATGAAAATAAACAGGTTTATCATTAAAGCAAAAACTGAGGAGTCAACACAAATATAACTCACGTTCATATTGCTAATTATTATTAGAAGAGAGCATTGTGTATCTACCATTACATGACAGAAATTATAAAATACATTCTCAGTGAAATGAACTGTATGTCACAGGTACTTAGCAGATTGTCGCACTTTAATGAACTTTTGCTGATTATCATTATTGTAATAAATTTCCAGTAACAAACTCCATTAGAAATCATTACTAGTGTCCAAAATTTTATAAATATATGCGTATATATAAACATATATACACACACAAAATAGAAACACATATATCTTACATACAATGGAAATTTCTTTTGTCAATGTGACATTTATCTAAGACATTTACAATATGATTAGCCAAGTTTCTATCTTCCAGTATTGTACTCCCTTTCATGTATGTTTATTCTGGCTTCCCTGAACTATTATATCCTGATTTCATTTGTTCAACAACTCCTCTTTGCTGGTTAAAAATTGACAACATGGGCTCAACTCTGTTTTTTTAATGGTTTTTTGTTGTTCTTTTGCACTTCTTAGCAGTAATTTAAGTTAGATACATCTTTAAGCTTCATTCTACGAGGACAATTTTCCCCCAAATTTTGCTGAATCTGTGTAATCCTGTCCCTCTGAACTTTTGCATATAGTATTGTATACTTAACAGACATACTGCCATGAAAATTTGCCCAACTTCTAGTATGAGTTCCATACTCACAAGTTCCCAGATCAGTTTCTATTTTACCTTGCTATTGGACTCCCACCCCTGCAGCAGTTAGAAAGTTGCTATTAACATTCTTAGCTGTTAAGACTTTGGTGAAAGTTAGTAATTGTGAACTGGTCAAATCACTCAGAAACTGCTAAGAGTCTTTGGGAGCTGGGCTAGGAAAACATGGTCTTCCATGAGGAACAATCATTTCACATAATCCCATCAACAGTGCCATGAGACAGAAGCTATTCGCTCCATTTCACAAATGAGAAGCAAAGAAAGTTAAGCATGGTTTTATAGTTCAAATTGTAGAGCTGGGACTTACTTAACTCCATGATTTTCTGATTTTGAAGTCCATGTTGTTCCATTACTTTTTTTGTGTTAAGAAGTTCCTCATGCTCTTTCTAGAAATTCTTATTCTCTAAACCACACTAAAACTATTCCATCCTGTGACTGGTTTCCTTCAGGCTGTACTTTTCTTTATTTAAAAATAATTCATCACTTGATTAGGAATCAGCTTAACCTACTTATGCTGTTTTTGTTTGCTACAGATTTGATGTCTTCACCCAATTAAGATGCAAAACCCCTCTGAGCATCAGAATTTCTCTGAAATGGGCATGGTTTTTGCTCCAAGGGATCATTAGCTCTATATGATCATACCATGCGTATATACTTAGACTGCTTATGTAAAACTGTCCTCATGTTGGATTTATTCTCCCTTCACTCAAAAACAGCAACAACAAAAATACTGCTTAAAACAAATGATCTGATGAAAATCTGAATGGCTTCTAGGGGAAACTTGACAATTTTTATACTGATATTTCTGAATATTCATTTAATTTTGCTAGGTAATGTCAGTATATTTCTTTGCACAGAATTGCTTAAGAGGTCCCTAGAAGCCGTCATGACCTGTTGTTAAGTCATGATGAGTTGAGCTCTTTCATGCTAACTGTATTTGTTCCAATACATGAATTCATAATTGTTGTATTTGAATCTCAGTCATGCTAAGCTATGCTGAGGTAACAGTTTTCAAATTCTTAAAGGCTTATGAAGTAAAGGTGCATTTCTCCTTCATACAAAGTTGGATGCAGGTCTAAAAGCTCATCTGAAGAACTTTCTCAAAGTAATGAGTCAGGGATCTAGGCTGTTTTTCCCATGTGATTCTACTACATTGGTATCTTTTACTTACAAGCATGTGGTGGATACATACGATCCTTTCCTATTGGATTTAATCACCAGACTTATGGGTCTAGTCAGCCTAACGAAGAAGGAGGCTTATATGTAGCTGGGTGAAAAACAGTTTTAAGAATTCCAACCTAAGGGGCGCCTGGGTGGCTCAGTTGGTTAAGTGACTGCCTTCGGCTTAGGTGATGATTCTGGAGTCCCAGGATCGAGTCCCGCATCTGGCTCCCTGCTCAGCGGGGAGTCTGCTTCTCCCTCTGACCCTCCCCCTCTTGTATGCTCTCTCTCTCATTCTCTCTCTCTCAAATAAATAAATAAAATCTTAAAAAAAAAAAGAATTCCAACCTGAAACCACAGTTTCTTAGGTTCACCCTCCATTACCATTCCTTTGATACCATAAGCTTTAAGACCTCAACTCCCCTAACTACTTGCTGCTTCTTGTGAAACAGATTTCAGATGGCAAAGTTAAGCTCCAGAGAGGTTGAACTTGGTGTCTAGAGATACTGAAAATTGGATTTACACTTTTATTCAGATCAATTATGGTGCATTATAGAAAGTTGTCTCATTAACATAGAATACAATAAGCAGTCACTTAATTCTCTTTACCTGGCACCAATACCTAGAACCTAGGTCACTGACTGTCCCACTAGGGATGGTGGATTCTTCATGCTTAGTCATAAATCTGATCCCAGAAGCTGAAAATCAGCCTCCCCACAGGTCTAGTAAAAATTTGTTCATGGGTGCAGCCTATAGGTAGGACATGTCTGGTGAACTGCAAAAGGAGGCAATGACTCTGATCCAAGCCTGAGCCTACCACAAATTCCATTCATGGGACACAGGACTAAAGACCCTGTACTATATGAAGTGGGGTCCTGCTGCCTTACTTCCTGAGAGAAGTAGTGTATCTTTTCAGAAAAGGCAGAATCTTAGAGTTAGGCCCATTTCAATTTAAATCTCAACCTTTCCACTTACCTATGTGACTTTGATCAAATTACATAGTATCCTGAGCCTGAGTTTTTATGTATGTGAAAAAAACCACATAGATCTCATAAAATTTTGTGAGACTTACAGCACCTTTGATATAGTAGGTGCTTTGTAAATGTTACTTCCCTTTTAAAAATTAGTAACAAAGACCCAGTGATCTTCATAATCATATATGTAACCATATCAGAAATTTAACTGATCGGAGGCATTCAAGAGTGTCTGGTTTAACATATGACATCTATATTTGGAGGAGGGAAAGGGATGAAGAGATGCATTTATGTAGACTTTCTGTGCATTATTTGAAAATGCATAGTCTCAGACCTCACCCCCGATTTGCTGGCTCAGAAGCCCTGGGAATAGGGCCTGGGCATGTGTAACTTGAAAACAAGCTTCATGAATGATTCAGATGCATACCCCTAGTTAAGTACCATGCTAGAGGCTGACACAGGGCCTGGTAAATAGGAGGTGCTCAACAAACATTGATGGAACTCAGGGAGTCTGTATCTTGGCGCAGTTCCTACCTCTTATAACCATTAAACCTCTTTCTTCTCCTTCTGCCTGCCAGTCCCTATGATATCAACTGTTGTTTATCTTAGAGAAATTCAGCCCTTCCCAGAGAAAAAGCGATGTTTCAAAGTATCCAGCCATTTGCAGAAATGTAGACAAAACAGTAATATAGCTACATGCTTTTTATAATATCTTCACAACAACAGAATTTAGAAACTTCAGCAACACTATATTGTAAGCTGTGATAATATAGCTAATATTGAACATCTACATGGAGCAGGCTCCAGGTAAAGCACGTGTTCTCAAAATCCTTCTGTGGTAGGTAGTGTGAATATCTCAATTTCACAGTGAGGAAATGGAAGCACGCAAAGGATGTGTAACTTGTTCAAGCTCATACAGAAAAATTTTTTTGAGTAACGTTCAAAGACATTCCTAGGTGACTTCGAAGTCTAAAAGAACTCAGGGGCTCATTCTGATGATTGTGGTGTCCTGGGCCAGAATTTGTATATAGTCAGGCATTCTCTATTATTAGTTCACAGAAACTTATTGATATGATATTAACATATTGATTTGTAGTGCCAGTGTTTCAGACAACCATATTAGGACCATTTCCATGATAGAAAAATGTGGCAATGAAATGGGGAAGGTCTGAAGGCACCAGGACCACAATAGTTAAGTGACTTTCTAGGACCCTGAAGGTGGCAAAAACTTCAGGCCTTGAGCAGGGTATTAAAATATCTCATCTCTTTGCTTGCTACCCACTTACCTGTCTTATTTATCCTTATATTTACTTGGTTATATATGCATATAAATAATCATGCAAGGAAAGAATAGATAATCCAGGCTCTAGAATATCTAAGAAGGATGAGCCGGGTACCACTCCCTATCATACCACCCTGTGTTAATTCCCTACATAACCCCTATTATTGCCTGGAGAGTTTATGTAATAATGATCTATTTATTTACTGCTTTCTTTCACCAAAGTTTTCTCCATGAGCTCTGGGACTTTGTATATCTTAAATATCATTATAATGACTAAATAGGTGAGCGAAGTCCAAAGATGAGGGAGGAATGATCATGTATAATAATACCAGATAGAAAAATAGAGTCTGGAGACTGTTAAGGTCAAGAGAGAAAGAAATAAGGGTGCCTGGCTGGCTCAGTCAGTAGAGCATGTGACTCTTGATCTTGGGGTTGTGAGTTCAAGCACCATGTTGGGTGTAGAGATTACTTAAAAATAAAACCTTTAAAAGAGAGAGAGAGAGAGAGAGAGAGAGAGGTAGGGAGGGAGAAATATACCAAAAGACATAAAGAGTGGTGCTAGAAGAATTGTGATCTCTGTACCTAGAGTAGGAATAGTCTGTTTTATGTTCTCTTTTGCTTATGTGTGTTTCTTTGTGTCTGTGTGTTGGAGAGAGACAGAGAGACAGAGGTAATAGGTTAGGGGCCAGGAAAGTGGGATTATAAATGTGTTTGTAGACAGAGTAAAGCAAGAACCCAACAGTTGCTTCCTTATACTATTGTAAATTCTAAATGTTCATGAGTGAATGAAGGGTCTAGCTGAGAATAAACAGTAACCTAACATAGGAGAGTGGTCTGGGGAGGGAAAAAGGAGAGATTGAGCAGTTCCAAATGACTGTGCTTGGTCATTAGATGAAAGGGAAGAGGCAAGGTAGACCTGACTTCCTGAGGATAGTCAGCCCATTCTTTGATAGGAAGCACATGTAGAGCAGTCTTGGTGAAAGAGCATTATGACTTAGGTTTCGGTAAGTTGCATTTAATGTGCTATGGCCAGCCCAAATGTTAATGTAGTAGTCGATGAATAAGTAGGTCTGAAGGTTAGGAGAGAAATTAAATCTAGAGTTTTAAATTTGGGAGTCATCAGCAAATCTATATCTTCACCTTTCTCAAAATCTCCAAATTTACCTGTCTTATGTAACTGTTGATGATTATTCCTTAGTATGGAGATATGACTGCCCTACTCTCGATGCATATATTCCCTACTATAACAAATATTAAGAAGGAAAAGTTATTGGTACATATTCAGTGCAGCGATACCCCATCACCAGTGGAGTGGAGTAAGGTTATAAAATTTCTTAGATTTATTCAATCTATTTTATGCAGCCACGCTTGAGGACACAACTTGGAACCTGGGAGTTAATTTTAGACTCCACTCCTGGTCCTCAGGGAAATTCTTACATCTCAGTGTGCTACAGGCATCATCCGAATGCCTTCTTCTAGCCATCTAGGAATTTGTCATAATGATGACTATCTCTGAGTGACAGGCAATAAAAAATACTGTTTAAACAGTGGATCCAGACTGCTTGGTTTAAGTCCTGGTTCCTCAATTTACTACTCATGTAACCCATCTGCAACCCATGTTAAAAGGAAATATTGATAGTACCTACCTCAGAGGGTTGATTTGAAGACTCAGTGAAATCAGTAATATATGGTGCTAGAACAATGCTTGGTATAGAAAAAATACTAAATAAGTATTAGCTCTTATTTTCAAAAATATTTAGGAATTGTTACCATGCTCTACTCATAGTACCATTTAATAAATGCTGGCTAAACAGAAGAATTTACTGAGCATTTTCTTTTTTTTTTTTTAAGATTTTTTTTATTTGTCAGAGTGAGAAAGAGAGAGCACAGGCAGGGAGAGTGGCAGGCAGAGGGAGAAGCAGGCTCCCTTCCAGGGAGCCTCATGCGGGACTCGATCCAGGACCCTGGGATCATGACCTGAGTGGAAGGCAGACGCTTAACTGACAGACCCACCCAGGCACCCCTACTGAGTGTTTTCTAGACTAATTTTGTAGAACTGAAAATGGTGATGGTAGTGTTCTGGGTAATCTAAAAATTACCTATGATGTTGCTGAACAGTGTGACATTACCAAAACATGATACCTTGGCAAGTGTATGGCCAGTTGGCCTATAGATGACCAAATCAAGAAAGCTAGTATTATTCTGGGATAGATTAGTAGTCTTAAAATTCCTCAAAGAAATAATATGGGACTACTTACTTCATAATTATATGAATCTTGCTTCAGATGCTATCATTGGCTTATTGCACACTTATGTCCACATTATTTATACATTATCCATTAAAATAAATAAAGAGAACATCAAGGTTATTACTCTGAATATATTACATTACATTCTTTACACAGGGTATGTGTGTACCCCATTTATACACATAATGGGTACTTCTGTGCTGATGTCTTTTATATAAAGGGTGGGGAAACAAACAATCTTTGAGGCGCTCTTGAATGACCAACATAAGTGTACACTAGCAAATGATGTGGACAGAATATGACTATAAAATTTCAACCAAGTGAACTTCAAATAATGTAATAGAGATTTATTATGACTGGAAAACTATAATGAGATAACCTGGAAATCTAAAATAGTGATCATTATTACCATTAGCATACTACTTGTATTATTACTCGTAGCCAATACGTTATTGGGCATGTACTATGTGCCAGGTGTACCTGACACATAAGATCATCACAACAACTATATCCCTTGCTGTAATTGTTCAGCAGGTGCCATTATTATCCTTATTTTAAAGATAAAAAACCAAGAAACAGGGAAGATAAGCAAAAATAACTTGCCCAATATCACATAGACAGAAATTAGGGAAACTGGAACTTCAGGGCAGACTGGCCCTAGAACCCATGCTGAACCAGCACACCAATATGGACAAGATATTTCACAGTTTATGAATCCTTTATGGATTTTATTGCATTTCATCTTCACAATCAGCCTTCAAGGTGAGTATTATGTCAGAGTGTAAAGCCATGCAGATAATAGTGACAAGTCTCAAATGCAAACCCTAGTCATCTTCCTTGTGATCCATACCTTTTCTCTCTATTGGAGTCTCATCTACTAACTTGACAATTCCTAGGAGTTCATAAATGGGCAAAGTACCCTTAGTTCTGCAAGCCACAACTGTAGATGCAAAATCAACATGGTCAGCTAGTGAGTACACTGTGAAAAGGATGCAGGGTTATACACTGATATTTTGAGCTATAAACAAGCAAGTGGATGACACATGGACACTATCAGCAGGAGCGTTTTTGTAAATTCATGAGAGTAGTTGATATTGCCCAGTGTTGTGAATAAACACTGGATGAAATCAAAGGGCAAAGGCTCTAGATCTCCTGGCATTGGCAATTCCAACACCTAATGATTTCTTTATTAATAAAGAAAGGATAATATCTGACATACTTACCTCAGAGACATTGTGAAAATCAAATAAAAGGATGTGTCATTCCAGACACTTGGAAATCCTACACTACCAGGCTGGTGCCCAATAAATATCATGTGTATTCAATAAATGAATATATGACTCATATGTGGAACAGAATAGAACTTTAAAGGTGTATATAATATATATGCATAAGTGCACAAATAATTGATAAAACACATGTGATCATACCTCATTTATTTGTATACCTGTCACAGAAATTTTTACCTCATAAACTTTCAATTTGATGTTTCTAGGATTAAACCAAATTAAATATCTTATGCTTATGGTTCTTCAGTCCTTTGACTTAATATTCTTGAATTAGCCCTATTGGGGAAAAAATTTTACCTAGCAATGGGGTATAGAAACACAAACACAAAATTATGTCACTTTGCCAGAATCAGGTCTGTTTTACTCTCCCGGTCACATTCATTGGTTCAATATGCCTCTATTGAAGACCTGCAATATGAGAGATACCACACTAGGATTTTGAGGAAGTCAAAGGGCAATTGACCACTTCATCCCAGTTTGCCTGGGACTTAGGTTACTACTGCCCTCACATGTCTTAATGTCTAACCAGAGGGGTAAAGTATGTATATAAAAATGATGTAAAGTAGAAATGATGTGTAGTTTGAGATGGGTGTGGATAAAATCCACTGAGCATTCAGTTCAGTAGTGAAGAGATCATGACTTCAACTTCACGAGACCAGGGAGCAGAGCACATTTCAACGGGACCACAGAATGTCAACAGACTGATTGTGAAGTTTCTGAAGATTATGCAGCGTGAGGTACAATCTATAGCAAAGGTAGGAAGATGGGGACCTGTACACAGCAGTTCAGCTTTGCTGGAGCTTGAAAATAGAAGTGTGCACTCAAGTGACCATTTTGCCCAGGACTGAGGGGTTCTGGGATATGGAATTTGGGAAGCTAAAGCCAGAAGAGTCCTAGGCAAACTGGGATGAGTTGGTCATTCCTAGTATGCACGCTAGTACAGTGTCCACTGATTGATTATCAAGGTGTATTAATAAGTGAAGGTATTTAGCTGTGACCTATTAAAAAAGCCAATACTTTGATTAATTTTAGTTTAGTTATTTATCTAAAACATAACAGAGTGATTTTTTTAACCAGAAATAATCACTTCCCTTTAGACTAGATCTATCTTTTTAAAAGTCGATCTCTCATTCTCGCTCTCTCTCTCTTCACTACTTTGAAATACTACTCTCCATGTCCTCAGTCATCAGAATCAGGGAAAGGCATATTGATGTGGCTCTAACTTCCTCTGCAAGAGAGATAGCTCAGCAACTTATCTATTGAATTCAATCACAGAATTTGTTATTGGAGAATTGAGTTCAGATCTCTTTACTCAGTTTGATCTTGGGTAAGTCTCTGTCTCTCTGAGCCTCAGGCTCTTCATCTTTGTGATTGCATATAAGATAGTAAACCTTAGAAAATGTTAGGCAGCTAAATGTCTACTCAAAAGTGCCCAAGCATTCCCTAAAATGAATGCAGGATTTTTATCACCCAAAACGATGTGCATACCAAAAAATGTGGTTTAGTAATGCCTTTTTAATGTCATTAAAGTCTCCTTTAATCTGTACACTTCCTCTCCATCATATTTCCCTTTCTCTCTCCCTCTTCCTCTAAGAAATGGGAATAGGTATCTGTCTATGTCAGGTTACTCAGTCTGAATTTGGCTGATTGCATCTCCAGGGTATAGTTTAATATTCTTCTCTGTTCTCTGCATTCCCTCTAATTTGCTCACTTTTGGAAATATTCTTTCAAGAGTGGTGTCATTTTCTTCTGTCAGATTGTGTGTGCGTGCGTGCGTGTGTGTGTGTGTGTGTGTGTGTGTGTGTGATGTTAGCAGCCATTAATTCTCAGTACCTAGATCCATTAATTAAGGATTTCTGGCATCAGCATGTTCTATCATTCTTTCTTCACTTATTCGATGGAATAATTCTATAAAGAGAAACTCCCTCTCACCTACTCTAGTTAGTGTTACTGTTCATTTGGAGAAGCAAGATAAATTCTGTATTCCTTCCTTTCACTTACCTCTGGTTTAACCCTCTTACATGCCAGTCTAGATCTTGATGATTGTATGTCCAATTTTGTAAGCCATTGCACTTTGGGAGAATAAACTAACACAAATTAAAGGCAATAAAAATAAATAAGTATATTTTGAAATACATACCCAACAAATGTTTTTGCACTTCGGAGAGTATTTTTGTATGGATACTTGGAAAGATAGTTGTCTATTCTCTGCTTATTTTTATTTTTATTTATTTTTTTACCATTTAATTTAATTAATTATTTATTTTTTAAGTAGGCTCCATACCCAACATAGGGCTTGAACTCATGACCCTGAGATCAAGACCGAAGATCAAGAGTCGGATGATCCACCAACTGACCTACCCAGGCACCTCTCTGCTTATTTATAAACCATATTATCCCATATTATTACTACCCAAGACAGATAGTATCTAATCCATTTGTATTTTTAAGACATTGTTTGGATTAACTCATTTGCCCCTATCTACCTCAGACTTTATGTTCCAACATAAGATTCTGCAGTTTAGTCATTGGAAATCCTAAAGCCTCATATTCTAATTAAATTTAGAGAACTTTGGAATTATGTGTTCCCTTTTTCTAAACACCCTTCAATTCAATGGGATGAGCCCATTAGGATTCCAAAGATGGAATCCTTCCAGAGTATATGGGCCACGGGCAGCATTTGATAAATAATTAGAGAAGCTGCCCTTGCTTCCTGAAATAGAAACAAAAGAACAGGGGTACTAGTAATGAATATAGCAAACAGCCAAGAGAAATTGCTGAATGAATAACTTCAATTTGAAATTGCTGACTTCACTGGAATGCTCAATCTTTACTTTCTGATGACTAAGAAAATATTTTTTAAGTTATAATTGTTTCTTTTTTTTCTTTAAAAGCTGATTACAAAATATTCTGAGAAGAAAGCTCCAATAAGCAGCAATAGCTTTAATAATTAGGTTTCCTACTTAGCTTTCAAAACCTGTCTCATAAAGAAGTTTTATAAGTAGAGGAAGCAGACATTTTCATTGATGGATGGGTGAACCATCCTTGCCTTACTGCATTCTAATTCCTTTTAAAGTACAGAATTTAAACATTTGAAAATCATTAACTCTTTCATGGTTCAGCAATACAGAATCCTTCAAAGAAATAAGCAATGCTCTCTTTAAGGATGTGGACTCTAGCATAAAAACACCTCCTTGGAAGTGGTGCTAGAGACTCAGAGAAAATTAACATTTTTTAAAGCATCTATGGAAGATTGCTTCTGCTCATCACTACCCTTGATTCCCATAAAAGGTCCTTTCAGATACCTCCTTGAAAACATTCTTTCTGTAAAGGAATCAAAATAGTTAATATCTACTACAAGTGGTTTCGAATTTGCAGGAAGTCCTGGTGAACTTTGGTCACGTGCGGTATTCCCCATTATGATGCCACTTTCATGTAGGTCTCTCAGTTTGGCTTTCATCCAGGCTGTTAGGTGAAATTAGGCCCAGAAAATCGGATTATTACATCCCAAGGGAAACCACTGATAAGCAGCAGATGATTGCTCATCTCCTTGCTACTTGCTGGTGTTGAGGTGTTACTAGTTGCAAAGCCAATTTGTTAACAATTAGTACTCATTAGAATCATTTCCTGTTATCGATTCTAAACATTTGACAAAGAGCTTTTAGGAAATTGGACCCCAAAAAGTAGCTCTCCATAAGTGATGAGCAATTAAAAATCTTCAAGATCCAAGGTAATTCCAAACCACAGTCATCAGTTTCCAAGTAATTATTTTTGCTTTGGAACCCACCTGCTATCCTGTCCAGTTTAAAGATGTGCTGGAACAAGGACATACTTCTTAATTAGCAGAGGTTGTGTTTAAGTCAGAATAGGAACAAAAGGAATTTTCTTTGATTATCTGCTTTAGCTGTTTGTAGTATTCCTATAAAGGACAAAAATTGCCAGCTTGCAATACAATATAGGTATTTGTGAGAGTGTGAAATTAAATGCATTACTTCTATTATCTAAAGATCTAAGCTTAGTTTTTAAGTCTGTGTTCACCTTTGTACATTAAAACTCTAAATATAGAATCATAAATGGAGTCATTGTGCATTACATTAGAATTTAAATATTGCCATTGTCAGCTTTCTGAAAAATTATATATGACTTTAATAAAATTAACATAAGTACTATATGCATTTGAAATTTTTCTCAGAAAAGGCATTGTATTTATCTGATTTTTAAATATAGACCCACATGCATTGTAGTGCTGCAAACTCATATTCAATAGATATGCCCTTATTATCTAATTAAAATATTTATTATCTGTATAAGTACCTCCTCATACTTAGCTAAATGTTCTTTATTTAGACTAAGAAAATATGTTTTATTTCCTCTCTGGTAGGTAATGGTCTTTGCACATGAACTATTCGGTGTTTTTATTGGATCAGAATTAAAACTGAATGATAGCCCCCATCTTCTGTTCCTTTCCCACATCACTCCCAAAATTCTCCTTTGCTTCTGTGTTTATTTTGTAAATTTAAATAACTGCTCCTATTCCTCTTCCCCTAGACTTACTAATCCTGCAAATATTTCTTCTAATTGTTGCACAACATGGAGACGTGAACTAAGTATATTTCTGTTTCTGAATTTCTTATTCCCATATTAAAACCTTACATCAGTAGAGAAATTAAGTGTATGTTCTTTTTTGAAATGCCCTATGCTCAACCCCTCTATCCTTAATAAACAGAGATGGTATTGACACAAGTGAATTTTGTTTAACCACACTACATTTGCTTCTTAATTAGTGAATATTCATCTGTCATCAGCAGCAGCTATGACACCCCTCCCTGCTAACATGTTCTGTCATAAATAATCAATGAGGCACTATTAATATTCATGAGCTGGAATCTGTGTAGTCATGTGCACTGATGCAGAGAGAGGGGGAGTGTTGCCATGAACTGACTGGAAACTCTGCGTGTGTATCCGTGAGTGCAAGATACTTAGGGAAAGCGAAGAAGAGCATGCTGCTACACAGCACCCTGGCTTGTGCTTCCAGCTAACAGCGGTTTGTCTGTGTTTCTGGACTGAAGTGACTGATGAAAAACAGTAGTCAAGTCTGGAGGGTGATTCCCTTTCAGTTCACTTGCCTTTCAGTTCTGGGGAAATTAGAAGATTTGCTCTCTCTCTCTGCTTCTTAGAATGGGCTGCAATTTGTGCACTTTTCAGAAAAGAGAGGAACACTACAAACTGCTGTATGAAGTTTCCCAGGTGAGTGCAGGGTCTGATACCAGCAACTCAACAGCCAGGCTTTGTGTTTGTCTGCGAGATGGTAAATGAATTGTGGCTAGCTTTATTTTTTCTTTCAGTAGATTTCAGAATTGAGGGCAGACTTGCTGGTTGGGGGCTTTTTATTTTGGCTTTGGGCGGCAGTTTTCGGCTTCCTTGCCACTCCCCCTCCAGATGACTTCCTGTGGGATTCTTTTTAACATTTTTTGTATCTGCTGCCAAGATGTCAGTCAAGTAAAAGGAATAACACTGTAATATTTTGAGACACCTCTTTCATTTTGGAATAGTGTTGACATTTGAAAATCAAGTGTATCATTGCTACATTAATGTTGAGATTTAATAGGTCTGTGATCTCAGTTATTTTGAATAGACAGGAAAAGTTTCTTGCCAAATCTTGTTAGCCAGAAAATTATTTGATTAATTAGGAATTTTTGCTTTGGGTTAAGAGGAAGACCTGGTATATTTGTATTATATGAGAAAAAAAATATATATATATAATATGCCTTGGCTTAAAAAAGAGATAAAGGGATTTTCTTATCACTTGTTCTTAGATCCTTTTTAAATTTTTTTGTCTCTTTGGTGTTAGAAATTAATTTCAGGAGTTTATTACAATATCTGCTTATGTCTTAGGGAGAAGTATGAAAATTCAGTTGTCTTTTAATGTATATCCGAGGGCTTTTCAGAATAAAAATGAGAAAAACTATATCCCCAGTCTTCATAGTTTTCACAGAATTCTATTAATTCACCATTTTATTTAAGCAGGTTTCCCTGGGGTGCATGCTCAAGTCCAAATTTGTTGTTTGGCAAAATAAAGTTTATCCCTTCCTTTTTCCAGTCTGTCCCAGATGTGAGACACTGCAACTTTTTTGTTTTTAGACAATATTGCTGATGAAAGACAATGTTTGGGATGTTGGTGGTCTGTGGGCACAGCAGTAGCCAAGTGCCCACTGCCTACTGGTTCCCTCAGATTTCCCCCTGACGTGATTCATTTCACAGTGGGCTAATTACAAAGTGGATTTGCTACACATGAAACAGCCTCCTCAGTTGCAATGTTAATGCACATTTTCATGGTAATGTGATCAGAGGCTCATTAGCCAGTTTCCAAAATGATCCTCTGCATTAATTAAATATAAAAATGACTCCTTTATCACCATAGAGAGGAAAAAGAAGATTAACATTGTTAATTACACTAGGGGCAATACCTTTTGCTTAATTTTTTTTTTTTTGCTACAAACTTGCAAGGATGGGCTAAAATAATATCCATTTCCTAGATAAGCTCTCATCCACTTTGACTCATGAAAACAGTCTCTAGGTGGAACACTTTCCTTTAGTTTGGTTTGTTGGAGTTTGAGTTCTAGTGTTGATTTTCTTTGGATAGTAGAAGAGCAGGGGAGTGGGTTAATGAATCTATTTTTTACCCTCTGAATTACTAAATTGATATAAAAGTATAATATGGAGGAAGTAGTAGGTGACATCCTTCCTGATTATGCCTAGGTTAAGCTGTTTACATTCTACCAAGAAATCAGTCTGGCTTGCGGCAACCAGGAAGGACTACTGTATATTTGTTAAGGAGCAAGAGTCTTTGTTGTGGATTTTTAAAATGCTTGTCTGTGAGTTTTGCCTTTAAGTGCTTCCTAAATCTTGAGAAAATAGATAAGCCGTACTCTTTATTGCCTCCACCTATACTTCTCCATATATTTATTTTATTCTCTCTACTACTGAGTTGCAGTACTTATGATCTTTAATAAAGGGGGTGAAAAATGAAGTATTAGCTTCCATTTAACTGGCTTTTATTAGATAAGTTAAAACCGCAGCTTAAAGGTCTTGCATGTGTTTTCCAGGGGGAGCCCTCCTACAGTTTGTCCCCAGCTTTGCATTCTATTTTATTGAGTTAATGGAATAGATAAGATATCAAAGGGAACCAGTGATAGGCTCATATAATATACACTGGAGCCCCGTGTGGTGCTGCAAACTAGTTTCTATTTTTATTTGGAGGAGAGGCAGCTCGGAGCACACATCAAAGTGAGCACGTTCTTAACCAGGTGTTCAGGAGGGCACATAGCTGCCCCCATAAGAGAGGATACTATTTACAAAAGTGATTGAGATTAGAATCCTGAGTATTTCTAGCTGGTATATTAAAATGAATTAGCTCACACAAATATTAACACCTGATTCTCCAAATCCTGTTTATTTATAGACTTGTAATCCTCAGGTCACCTACCTTCTTGTTTCTTTTGTTATTATTTCTTAAAAGCTAAGGCAAATTAAAGTTTAACCAGGACATGTGAAAATTTAAGATTAACAGTGAATCCTAAACACATGGCCAAGAGCAAAATATGTATTTCTCTATAATGGAATCAGTATGAGATTGAACTTTTTCACATTTCCTTTCTATATTTAGCAATCTGATAACATGGGCCATGTAGAATACAGTTTTAGGTTTATAACTGTAGTAAACAAAAGCAAATGTGCTCACTGAGGAGTCTAGAGAAACGATCAGAATGTTGTGCTTAGGTGTGAAATGAGGTCAAGTTTGTATTTTGTTGATATTTTTTGCTCCTATAGAGGAGCTAAGACTTTCAATTGGCAGAAGAGAGGGAATGTCGTTTCAAGAAAATTATTTTTGGCTGGAGTTGGGCCAATCAGGTGCCAGTATGAACACAGATGGGAAGAATCTAGGGTTTGGGTAGATCCAGTAATCACACCAAGCAGTTTTCATGCATCTTTATGCATCTGTTAACTTTTATATGTGCCTGGGACATAATTTTTATCTGCAATGATTTATTTTTTTCAAAATAGGTTATTTATTAATCTCTAAAGAATTAATAAATGAGTAATTTGAACAGTGCCCTTCTATGGACGTGAACCAAATTACCTGTTTCATATCAATCTGATTAAACAGCCCTCCTGGACCAAAAGAGCTTCAGTAGCTTGTCAGTCATTTCTGAGCCAGTGACAGATTTATTTCTGAGTGGAAATTGTAGGATAATACCTAAATCTTTTGACTTCTTAGTTTGATTTTTTTCATACGTAAATCAAATATAACTTTTTGAGTGGCTAAATAATGGAAATGATCGATGGGGTGTTAATTGGTGTTGAATAACCTGTTCAAAATGTGGGCAAATATTTAAAAGCTCATACTGTTAACACAGAACTATTTATAAGATTTCATTAAGATCTTCTAATGTGGTATGTAAGATTCCCTTCTTACTCACTTGCCAAATTAGAGAAAAGAAATTGCTTTCAGTCTCAGGAAAACCGCAAGTAGAATGGTGCTAGCTGACCAGGCTGTGTCATCTTCTAAGAGGACACTGTTGCATGACACTGAGTTGATTGACTCAGTTGACTGTTCTGACACAGCTCAAAGGTCTCCCCACAGCCTGCATCCATGAATTAGCAACATGAACTGCAACAGACCCTGCGCTAAAAGTAACAACAATGATAATATTGAGAGTGGCTGATAGTGAGCACTTACTATATTCTAAGTACTATGTTAGCACTTTTTTCCTAAGCATTGTCTTATTTCATCTTCACAAAAAACCCAATAGGGAGTTATAGGATCACTTCCCATAATTTTTAAATATGTGAAGGTCTCCTTTACCCTATACTGAGTTTCTTAAATCTCACTTAATCTGTCTTCTCTAGTTACTGTCCTGTATCCCTCAGAAATGTCTTTTGTCACATGCTATGTAAACACAACTCATAAGGTCATAACCTCTTTTCCCAAACTTCATCCTGGCCCCACATTCCTTAACACCAGTGAAGGTCTCACTGTCCTTGCTATCAATAAAACACAACAACACTAAATTAAAATGGTACTTCTGTCTTCTTGATCCCCACAGTGACTTTCTGGTGATTTTCCTTTTGCACATTCCCCAGCATCATTTCCAACCTTCCCAGAATCACAGTTCCTTCTGTTAACTCTCTCTAACATCACGGCAAGAACTTTCCCACTTAGAATTTGTCAGTGTGCTGGTCCACCCTGATTGCTGTTGCAGGAATAATATTCCTGCAAAGTACCCAGTGGCTCCCCGTTACTATAAAATAAAGTACAACTTCTTATTCCAGTATATTCAGAGACCTCATGAGCCTACCCTAGGTTCCTTTCCATCTTTCTCTCTAACTGATCTTCCCAGAATGCAATTTATAATACCCCAACACCAGTCTTTTAGCTTTTGTTTTTAAGTCATCTTTCCAGCTTGGCTCCTTATAGCTCAGTTCTTTTTCTTTAGCTTCTATGGCACTGCCCCCACATCCACTCTTTTCTTCCATCACTGGCTGTACATACCCTCCCCCTTTGGCTCAAATGTCTCCTCAGGCCAAGAGTTTTTTGCAATTAATTGATTTTTTTAAGTGTGTATCTTCCCACCTTGGAACTCTTGCCAACATTTTACTCTTTTTTAGGGTTCCTTTCTCCTGTTCACGTGTCTGGTATTATAGTCAATTCCTTGCGACTGGGTTGTGAGTTCCTTGAAGGCAGGTCGGGTGCTTGTCTGTCCATTGACCCCACCTGCCTGCAGATGCTCACTGGGGTCGGCCACGCTGTCTTGCATACCCACAGCCTCTTTAGAGTAAACTGCCCCATCCGTAGCTTCAGGTGAAAGACCATATCTAACTCAGCCTTCTTTTCTGCCCCATGCCTAACAGCTAATGAAACCAGGGCCAGTCACCTGGTGCATAAAGTTGAGGGTTCCATTAGGTTGTTTCAGTCTCAGAGGTTTATGCTGGGAAATAAGCCGTAGTAACGGGATTAGGCTGAGAGGATGGCAGAGAGAGGATACTGTAAGCAGGTTGGGGAGCTTGGGGGTCTGTGAGGCAGCTCTACAAGAGAATTGGAAACGTGTAAGAAATAAAGCACATGGGGCATGAGAGAGAGAAGCATAAAGAATAAATAGGTCCTCAGAGTAACCTCATTTTTCCAGTTCTAATACATTCCTATAATAAATCCACATCTCATTTATTTGAATGAGGTGTCTATTCCTTACAATCAGAAGAACAAATGAAGACACAACACAATAGCGTCTTGTTTTTGTCAACTACCTAGCACATGCCTGAAACTCTAGACACGCAGTTCAGTTCAATAAACTTTCAGTAAGCCCTGATTGCCTGATATGGGACAAGTCCTGACCTTTGTCATGGAATGCAGAGACAAATGTCACAGTGCTTGCTTTTGAGAAGTGCACACTCTGCAGCAAAGACGCATGAGCAGAGAATGTTCATACGATGTGATTAGTGAAGCACTGAATCAACAGAGATGTTGCCAGACTGCTACAGGAGGGCAGAGGTGGTCAACATACTGGGGGCTTGGGGAGCAGGGGAGAAAAAGGAAAGGAAACCAAAAAGACGGAAGGGTAACAAAGGTGGCCAACAGATGATAGGTGTGAATGGACTTGGAGTAGGAGAACTATATTCTGTGTTACTAAAACCTAAAGCCGGAGACAGGCTCCTGGGACAAGACCAAACCCTAGAGAGTATCCCATGTCTGGATTTTCTGTTTGTTTTTGTTCTGAAAGGAGAGAGAACTCTGAAAACAGGGAAGCATGTGGACTTGGTTCTGGTGTGTGTCCAGGGGCAGTTGAGCTTGAGTTGAGGATGGTGTTCTACAGCAAGAATACAAGGGAGACCAACGTAGAGGCTGTTGCAGATGTGAGTTAGTGGTAGAAAGAATGTAAAAGGGAGGAAAGAACTGACACCCATTAGGAAGTAAATTTCAGTAAGTTTGTACCTTGTGAGACTGGGCAGGTGCAGTGAAGTTTACCTAGAGAAGAGAAAGGGAGGAGAGTCCTGGGAAAGGGAGAGAAGAGAAGGCTATTGGCTTCCTTTATGGGCTACCTAAGCAATGTCTGGCAGACAGCAAATGTGCTAAACAAAAACTTGGCACATATATATGTGTGTTAGATGAGATCACCCAGAAAGATGTAAAAAGTGAGGAGGAAAACTAAACAGTATTGAGAAACAGGAAAGGGAAAAGCAAGGGAGAAAAAGTGAAATTTTTACAGAGTGAGAAGGAGACTGAGCAGAAAGTTGTGGGAGAAGCCAAGAGGAGTTTTAGAAAGGAGTGGCCACTGTGGTCAAACACACTAGAATGCATGAGAACCTCAGCCTCTTAGAATCTGAAAACACATCATGTGCTACCCCAGCTGCTCAGAGTGCTGTCAATGAAAAACTTGAACCGTCAGCCCCTTCAGGGACTATCTTAGCTGCAGAGAGTTCCTCACCCAGGGTTATTCCCCTCCCAGGAGGCCCTCTCCAGTGACAGACTGATGCAAGTGTCTAACACCTGGCCATCTTAGCCTGGATTGGGACATTCCGGGGTGGGGGTGGGGGTGGGTGGCAGTTCCAGCTCTAGAGCTCCCTGAAACTGTCACTGGGCCTGCATCCTAGTTCAGTTCTCCAGCCCACTCCTGCTGCCTTCTTTTCCCTTCCACAAAGGCAACACTCCTTAGCAAACATCTTGTGCACTAACTCTATCTCATTTGGCTTCCTGGAGAGCCTAACCTGGACAGAGGTCAGTGATGATGATTTCAGAGCATTGCAGGACACAAATGTGGACAAAATCCTGTAAGCAGTGGCTTCAAAGAAGAGTTCTGCTGTACCCTCAAAAAGTTTCTCTGAGATAAGGCAGATGATCAAAAATAGAGTTGCTGCTAACATTGGAGTATAGATTTTCTTAGCCTTTTAAAAAATATATAAAATTACTTAAAATTATGAATGTTAAAAATTAAAGTCATCTTTACTTTTACTTTCAAAAGTAAGATCAAGTGATTTCACATATTGAGCCATGTTATTCAGATAGTGATGATAGTATAGTGATTAAGTAATAAAACATGTCCAGTTAGCTAGAATCTCCCTTATCCAAGACTTTTGAAGAAAACCTTAAATGTTAGAGTGTTTTTGATGTGCGAGAGGTCTGTTATAAAAGTAAATAGTTTTAATGATTATAATTGAGGTAGGTAATTTTAATAAGTAGCTTTCCCTACTGGAAGGATCAGAATATCACATATTAAAATGTCTACATTTAATTTCTCCATACTCTCACCACTTATTGAATTGATCTAGACCCAGGAAAAGGTCAACCATCTCTAATTGTCTTTCTATTTAGATGGAATGCTGTAGGAAAACATTTTCACTGATTCTACGTTATATGCAAGAACACATGTTGCTGAAAATGTAGCTAATAGATAGGCTGAGATATTTGACTCTTCAACTCGATTTGCTGGTTAAGTAGGATAATCTGATTAACAAATTCTTTAATTTCTATTTTTGTTGAAAATATTTCTAAAATACATGATCTTATTTACATAATTACTTAACATATGCACATTTGTTATTCATTTCCAGTCATGTTAGATAGTAACAAATGAGCCATGTATCTTTAGCAAACAGGGGTTCCTGAACTTTACAAGAGAAACTGTTTCTGAAGATTGATAGGGAAAAATCCTTCCACGACAGCCAATCACTGTCTGGTACATTCATTTTATAGAAGTGGATTTTCATATATTGAATTTTCACAAGTCATTTAATAGGTATTCAATTAATCTTATTAAATTACTAAGAAAAGCACAAAAATTAAATCACAAGGTACTCGAGAAGTGGCCCTGAACTGTGGTTCTGGGAAGGATCCCTGTCTCGGAAACATCTATAATTTGTGGAGAAAAGGTGAGCAGGTGCCAAGAAAGGATCTGCTTCAAACACCTAGTCTTTTGTAAAACTCTTTTCTCTTTTCTCCTATGATCCATCCTAGGGCACACACTATAAGAATTTTAGGTGTTACTCTTAATAAATGTCTTCTTGTGGCTCATGAGGATTTAGGTATCATGGATAGTAATATTGTCTTCAGATTCAGAAGTCTAGATAATTCTTTTTAAAAAAAAGATTTTATTTATTTATTTGACAGAGAGAGACACAGCTAGAGAGGGAGCGCAAGCAGGGAGAGTGGGAGAGGGAGAAGCAGGCTTCCTACAGAGCAGGGAGCTCGATGGAGGGCTCGATCCCAGGACCCTGGGATCACGACCTGAGCGGAAGGCAGACACTTAACAACTGAGCGCCCCAGGTGTCCCAGAAGTCTAGATAATTCAAGTGCAGCTGTGATTTTCATATCTAAATGCAACATTTCCAAAGTCATCATTATAACCTGTCCCATCTCCGTTTCCCTTCCAGCTGTATTCATTTCTTCATTTTTACTTCTATCAATCTCAATGTGGAATAACAGCTTTAAAAGGGTTATTATGAAAAGTTCATTGTTTCCTTCAACAAAAAGCTTAAAAGGTAGCAGCCCCATATTCTCCTGTGTTTTCACATATAACATCTAATTGCTAATTTGTGCCATTCTGTAGCAAGCTGTAAATCTTGCTTTATGGTTGTTTGGGTCCTAGTGAAGCATTCCCCCCCACACACACACACACACACTCTCTTCTGCTTTATGTAGCTTTTTAGAAATATTATAGGAAATTTTTTTTTAGAAACTTGCTCTCATCTCAGTGGAAATTAGATTTTTCTGAACTAACCTCTCACTTCCAAGCCTCTTAAGCATCTGTTTCAGGTATCATTATTAAAACAACCCAACTCTTTCAAGGATGTATGAACAAAGAGAATTTCTAAAATACTTACTGTTGTTTTAAAAATAATAAATCCACAGATGAAAGACCACTATTGTAATCAGTGATAGTAATTTTTCCTATAACTGAATCATGGTAGAATTCTGATATGAATATTTTTTAAAATAAAGGAAAGTTTGGGAAAGAATATTTCTCATTGAATAACCACAAGTAATTACTCTGGACCCGCTCTGTGTTCAGTACTATGCTAGACAGCAAGAGAGGAGACAAAAGAAGCACAAGAGGCCAGTCTTCAAGGTGTAATATCATGAAGCAATTAGAAAACAAATGTGGAAATTTATGACCCTAGCACTGTGGACATTGCAGAGAAAGGACAGTTCTGTATAGGGAAGGATAACCTAAGGGTCTTCATGAAACAGCTTAGCAATGGTTCTTATTTCAAATGGCCTAGGTTAGGAGCCAAAGTTCATTTTTTAATTCAGCATAATTATCATATATCCATTCAGTCAAAGGTAGTATGTTTGGTGTCCAGGATGTATTGTAAAAGCAAAGTCATAGAATATGGCTAGTGGGACATATTTGGGGGAAAGTGGGAAGAACAGCCTGGCTAAAGCAGGATGTGGGATGAGGATCGTTGAGTGTCTCGATCTCCAAGCAAAAATGAGTGGATGTGGTGCCATCCTCACTGCAGGGCATTGTACACCCTATGGATACAATCAAAGAAAGTGTCTGAAGTCAACTTAAATGATAGAATATGTGTAAGTATTGTTTGCTTGGCACTTTCTTTAAAAGACCACAGCCATGGTTTCACCTATAGTGTGCAACTCAAAAAAACCCAACAGGGCGCCTGGGCGGCTCAGTTGGTTAAGCGATTGCCTTCGGCTCAGGTCATGATCCTGGAGTCCTGGGATTGAGTTCAGTATCGGGCTCCCAGCTCAGCGGGGAGTCTGCTTCTCCCTCTGACCCTCCCCCCTCTCATGTGCTCTCTTTCCCATTCTCTCTCTCAAGTAAAATAAAATAAAATCTTTAAAAACAAACAAAAACAAAAAAACACAACAAACAAAAAGGAGAAACAGACCCATAAATACAGAGAACAAACTGATGGTTGCCAGAGGAGAGGGGTGGAGAATTGACAAAATGAGTGAAGGGGAACGGGAGATACAGGCTTCTGGTCATGGAATGAATAAGTCACGAGGACAAAAGGTACAGCATAGGGAATGTAGTCAATGGTGTTGTAATAGTGTTTCACGGAGACTAATGGTAGTTATGTTTGCATAGCACAAAGTATAGACCTGTGAAATCATTATGTTGTACAATTAAAATTAATGTAACATTGTGCGTGTCAACTATTCCTCAATAAAAGAATTGCATATATTATATAACATTACAGTTGTTTGCAGATATCTAGAAATATTGTTTGTATTCAGTGTGGCTTAAAAATTTGAGTAATTCTTAAGACTTGTTATTTAATATGTTAATTTAAAAGCTCATATATGAGTTTTAAATGTTTCTATAAATATATATCAATATAATTAGAAAAAAAGAGCATAGCTTGTTGAGTTGATGCATAGTGGATAGATTTTGCCATTCATTCCCTAAGTATGCTCTGTGTTTCCTTCGTGACTCATGTTTATCATGTTTGAAGTTGGTTTTGCTTATGCAGCTGAATCTCCGTGTTAAGACAACATGAAAAATAGTGAAAACGTTTTACTCAGTTGGCACATGGGGTGTTACCGTTTGATGAGTGTGTGCTAAATACCAAGCACAATGTGGTACAAAGGAGAGACATTGTGCATAGAAGAAAGAACACAGGCTTTGGAATCAAGCAAGAAAACACCACTCATTTCCTCTATGAGTTAATTACGTAATTTCCTTGTAATTGTTTAATTGATTAGTATCAACCTTGAAATGTGTTGTTGATTAAATTAGATCATATATTCAAAGGGCATAACCCATTACAGGAATGCCATAAATGGTAACTCTTGAGATTATGATCTCATTTCAGTCCAACAGTGACCTTGTGAAATAGGTAATATTGTCCCCATTTTACAAATGAGAAAATTGAGGCACGACGTAATCAAGTGATAGATTCATATTGTCAGCAAGTGAAGCACCTGGAATTCAAATCAGGACCTGCCTGATGCCAAAGTCCATGTTCATTTTATTATAAATACCAAATATCTCTCCCCTTGAGCTTTCCATATTTATCCACTGGACTGATCCACAATACTGAGTACCTAGCCCAGAGTAGTCTCTCAATAAATATCTGATAAAGGAAGAAGTGGAAGAGAGGGAGGAAAGGAAGAAGAAAGGAAGGGAAATAATAGATGCCACTTGTAGTTCTCCTTGTAAGGGTCTATAGAGATGCCCTTTTTATTATAAGGAAGAGAAACAGGTCCTTCTACTACCTCTTTCCCACTTAAATCAAATTATCTCACCTATGAGAGCCCATGAGTATGGGAAAGTGGCTTGTCATTCCACTTTTGAGAGCTTGAAAGTCTTTTCCCATGTTTCCATAAATCCATGCCTGGCATGAAAAATCTTTTTCAATCTGCTATCTCTCCGCATATTCTCCTAACAGTCCAAATTTTGGCCAAACCAAACTATAATTTCTTATATGAAAACAATGTGGTTTTTCCCATCTCTTTGCCTTTTGACACAATGTCCTTTTTGCCTAGAATGCTTTTCATATCCCCATGCATATAAAAACCTTAATCCCTTGTGACTCAAGTCAGGGTTTGCTATCTGGGAAAGCAAGACAAGGGAAGTCACTCTTCCCAGTGCTTTTTATTCAATGGTGCTTCACAATTTGAAATACAGTCACATGCTTCTGGTTTTATATTTAGCTTTTCTCCATCTCCATGATTCTATGATATCCTATTGTGCCTGGAAAAGAGCAGGTACTTAAAGCAATCGACTCAAGGAATAAGAGTGGGGGTGGGGGGTGGAAGGTGTTTAGCTACAACTGCATTCACAAAAGAAATCTCAATTTATTATTGTCTCCAGTATTCACTGAGTTCTCTTTGAAAACAAGATAATTCAAGAGACTACATGTTCTGCATTTTCTTGATTTTGAAGATGTCATCTATTTTAAGATATTGTTAATTGTAAGGCTCATCATCAAATTTAAGAACAGCTGGGGGCATGCAGGGTTGACAAGCTACCACCTTTAATATGCATATTGATTGCAAGCTGCATCCCAAATTCAGAGACAAGAAGATATGGGGAGAACTTTGTGTCTTAGAATTGAGGAAATTTGGTCATTGCTTTTCTCAAAACAAACAAACACTATTGGCCCTTCCTGCACAGTAGGGACTGTACTCCCATTCCTTGACCCCTTCTAAACTGAGGATTTTATTACCCAGGTGGACCCAGCATATCAGGTTCTTATCTCAAAGTCTCCAGTCATGATGGATAATGATAGAATTTTCATTTCTCAACTGTCAAACCAGCCAATAAACCTAGCCGTTGTTGCTTCCTAGAATGTCCCCATTGTCCTTCAGCTCACTTAAGTTGTAGCCCTCCTGAAAGCTTGGGTCAGGTATTACCTTTCCCATCTTCTCAGAGTCCCTGAACTTGAGCGGGCCCCCTCTTTTGTCTACCCAAGGTACCCAGTGCTTATCTCTGTCATAACATGTACCAAATGGTATTATTTCTTAGTTAACTTGCTTATGATTTTCATTGGTCTCTGAATCTCTCTGGTGGGCAAAAACCCTGTCTTCAATCTAACCCAGTGCCCACATGGACGTTTCTTGAATAAAAGATGAATGACTCAATGCTAAATGAATTCTGTGTCTAGGCCAATCTGATGAAGGCTACATAAAAGCCGAATAAGGTGGAATCTCTACCCTCAAGGTGTTTACTGTCTGAGAATACACCTATAGTGCAAGGTGCAATATTAGTTGAGAGAGAAGAACAAAGTATCATGAGATGTCATGTTAATGATGATTTGCTATAACACAGATGAAAACTAAAGTACTTAAAATAGAATGTTATATATACATTGTATAAAGCAGAACAGTGTTCTGTGTGTGATTAAATGAATCAGTTATTGATTTAGTAACTGTCATGTTTCTAAATTTGTTGCCTTCTATGTTGTAAAATTGAATTAGCTATTTTATGTAAAAATGGCTGAATACATACTTCTGTTTATTTTACATGATTTATATCCATCACTGACATAATACAGTATGGCAAAATTATTAAACTATTCATTTTACATACATTCCTCCTTAGTATAAAAAGAATTCAAGGTGATGATTGTAAAATGTACTGGAAAATGCCTAAATTTTCCTTGATGATGATTTCTTTGGTTTCATAATTACTTTAGCACTAAAATGAAAATTTCTCAAAGTGCAGATATCCCAATTGAGATCAGATAAAGCAAAGAGTAGCCTAAGAAAAACATAAAAATCATTTTTAAAACTTTAAGCTCTAAATAAAACCTAGTCCAGTTCAGTAATATACTAAAGATATTTTCCGTGTAACTCAAAAACCATATTTATTTTACTCATTATTCATTATTACTTATAAAAGTTAGAATATTCTTTGAGCCATGAGAAATATAATGAGAGTAAAGATAATCCCTCTCATATACCCAATATCGGTGAAGCTTTTCAAGAAACTATCTAACTCAGTGACCCACAGGTAACTCGAGATAGAAAACTCAGAGAGGGGAGAAGTTAAGTTTTTGAATTTGAAAAAGTTCTTTTCAAACCAGGATTAATTTCTATTCCCATAAACATTAGTTCTGAACCATGACAGAAATGATCAGGCACATTCCATGTCAAACAGAGTCTTATCCAGATTCTAGGGTAATCTGAAGAGGGAGGCAAGAAGGGAGGATATTATTACTATCTTGCTTATGATGACCATTTAAGAAGTATATATAAGGGTGGTGTCTCTACCTGAGGGTCAATCATTCAACCTTCAGGAATTTGTAAAAATTAAGTAAAAATTTTGAAAGCTTTTCAGAATTTCACCATATTATATTTAATGCAGTAAGTAGAATTGAGAGAAAGGGAGACAGTGACAATATTGCTTTTAATATATTCATATTTCACAGGATGTGAAATTTAGACCAAAATATCTTAGAAAGATATCCTCCTAAATTGGTGTAGACTTGATGGCTTAATTTAGTCTTTTCCATTTTCATCTTCTGAAATATAATATCACCAATAAATACCCATAACCTTAGCAAATGTATAAAAATTACAGATTCATTTCTATGACATTCATATGCACAGTAGATTATTCACAGATATATTTAAGTGGAGTCTGTGACTGTCAATTCATTTTCAGGTTTGTGGGATCCATTTGGATATTAACCATTCTAAAAAGTTGTTCACAGTACATTAAATATTAATATAAAGAAGCGGCCTTACCGATCTTTCATATTGTCATTCCAGCCTCTTGAAAGCAAAGTAACTAGGTCCTAGATTTCAGGAAAATGAAATTGTGGTTTCATAACTGATTAAAAACAATAGTGATAAAAGCATTTAGGGCAATGGGTAGAGATAAATAGCCTCCCCAGCAATTTCCATGTAAGATCACATTCATGAATTGATCTTCTTGATGGATTATCATTTTCTGACTAATTGACACTTTGTCTGTGACCGATGGACATGACCTGTTGGTGTCACTGAACGCACCCAACAATATTATCAGTGTGTTAATGATGGCTTCCCAGTGCTTTCCTCTTCTTCCTCCCACCATAAATACGTGGTTCTCATCTTGCACACCAACCAGAAAATCATTTTAAAACTGGCCCCTCATTTTGAAGATTGCTTTGATGGCTTTGAAGTATTCACAGGTTTCTGGCCAGTATTATCTCTGTTTCATAGATCACAGAAAATCCTGAGAGAGGGAAAAACACTTATTAATTTGAGATGTCGAATCTTCTGTTGATATTTTTCAAATAGGTTTAGTTTCCTTTTTTAATATCCTGTTATAAATTATTGCTTTTAGAAGGTGCATATGAGACAAATGGCTAACAGGACTTTAGGGAAATATCTACTTACATATTATTAATAATATCATAGTATTCATAAGTGGGGACCAGTGGGCAGTCATATGATGCCTAATGTTGCCTGGAATTCCTCAAAAAGGAAACTGGCAGGCCAAGCAAATGGTACCTTAGCCCCCGAGTGCATTAAATGTAATATGCTTTAAATCTTAGGTTATATAGAAAACATCTTCTTGTGTCAGTCCTAACAAAGTAATAGTATATTACCCCAATTGTGAACCTCAATATCCATAGCCATTTCATCCAGCCAGCATTTAAATTATCTTAACTCTCTGTGAAGAAAAATGGCTGTTTGGTTATATATACTGTCTTAGGTTTTGTGGCCTGGGAAACAGGCTCTGAGAGAGACATTTGCATGAGAGATGCTGGGACGGTTACTTGTCTCCGGAACCACACCTGTGTGAAAGTGAAGATAGAGGAAAAGCAGCCTGTGGTACCGTCTCAACAGAGACCTCAGCTGATGACGGGTTGGGAGGAAGCCGGGATGGCCCTTGGGCGTTGTTCTCAAGTGAGGCAAAGCCACCATGCTTTGAACTCCTGCCCTGGGGAATCTCTGGATGTGGTGGCCCCTGGGGAGCGGGAGTAGCTTTGTGCAAGGCAATTTGCTTTGGCTGAGCACAGGTCCCAGAGCGGGACAAGGCTGTGGGACTGCAGCACCCAGTGTCCCCAAGGGGCTGGGAGAGTGAGTGTCTCAATTCCGAAGGGGGGATTTCATCGCAAGAGCGAGCATCCACCGCATCCACCAATTCATCTTGTGATATGTGGACATAATTTCTAGGCTATAATAAAACTCCCTCTTCAAAGGAGTTTTAATCACTTTTAAGACAAGGTCAGGTTCCTTAAGGTTAGATTGTTCTTCTCCTCTTTCCCTACTTTGTCGCTAGATTAAATCATTTTCTGGAATTAAGGGTGTCATTGAAGCATATTTTGAGAATGTGACTTTGAAAGCCTGACCTATAGAAATGTGATAAATTGTGTCTGGAGATTGATTTTGCTGAGTGCTAATACCAAATCATGTAGCAACGTAGTTTCACTTACTAAATATTGCCCAGGCCATATTGTTGAACTCTGCCTGCCACGGTCACCTCATCAGGATGTTTTCTGTCCTGTGACTGGTGGTTTCAAATGTACTCATCCATCTTCTTGTCCCATTACATTTTGTGTGACTGATGTTCTGTACCCATTAAAATTGATGGAAAAGAACAAAGAGAAGAAAAATGTGCCCTTCAATTGATTACTTCTCTGAAAGAGCAAATGAGAATTCTCTAGTACCAACAAGAGATTTAGAGTGGTGGGTTTCCCCCCATTTATTAAGTGCTTTAATTAGCTAGATTTACTAAACAGAGTCTCCTATTTATAAAAGCCCATTATTCAGTGTGCTTTAAAATTCAACCTCCTGAAATGTTTGATCTTTATAAGATGAATTTAATGGCCATAACATTGTTTGTAGTCAGGAGTTATTTTGGTGAATTCCCAGTACTAGAATCAATTAAATCAGATGGCTTCCATGTCAGACTTTTTTTTTCCATCTAATAAGCTGTCATAATGGCTTATTTTATGTTCTGTGATAGCCAATAATTAAATTGACCATTGTTGTAAACTGAAGCCAAAACCATAGTGATTTTGGAAGGCCCAATCTTTTTAGGTTTCTCTTGGATCTATTGAACATTATCTTGGTGTTCAACAAATTGCAGAACAGCAAAATATTTCTGCAATGCTCACAAAACATTTGTTTAATTACAATATTTAATGTGACGAGAAGGAGAAACCTGCCCACTGGCAGTTACCAGGCTTTGGCCCTTACACCTCGTTCCCCCTCATGTTCTCCTATATTTGAGTTAAACAATGCAGTGTAGACTTACCTCTTAAGAGACAGGAGAGATTCACATTTTTTTAAATAAAATTAAAAATGAAATAAATTTGACTAAATAATATGAAATAAATTATGCTGGAAGAATCTGATTGCCCACAGCTCTAGGGAATAAATTGGGTGCTATGGATAATATGGTCCCATTAGAGCCAGTAAAGTAAAAGAATACATTCTTCCATATTGACTTGGTCCCAAGAATGGCAGGAGCTATTCCAGGACTTTGACCACAGGAGTTTATCTATAAAGAGCTATCAAATTGGATGTGGCCTAACTGATCTCCATTTTCAGCAATATTAATTATCATGTGCTGTACAAATAGTTGGACCAACTGTGGAGCAAACGGAGCTAATCAGACTGCAATCATGCCTTTCATTTATGTAAACAATGGTCTCAACTGATACTATCCAATAGAAATTTCTATGTTGATGGAAATGTTCTGTCTGTGTTGTTGACTGCAGTAGCCACTAGCCACAAGTGGGTATTGATTGGTTAAAATGTGGCTAGTGTAACTCAGGAAATAAATTTATGATTTTATTAATTTTACCCAATTTAAAATTCAGTAGTCACATGTGGCTATCAACTACTGTATTGAAATTCTGAAAGAACCATATCCATTTTTTTATTCTATGCTAGCATTTATTAAATCCCTTATGCATTTTTCTTGAGGGAGGTATTTTGTTTAAGTATGAAATGCTTCTTTAAGAACTGAAATAAAATATAAGTTCTGAAAACAAACATAAAAATACAAATTGCATGGAATAACCTGCAAAGTGGAGTCTTAGAAACTGGAACACTAAAGGAACCCCCTTATATAACAGTGTTCAGTAAATATTCTTGGCACTAAAATTTCACAGGAAAAAAACAGCTTTGCCATTTTATAACTTACAGATCTTGAAAGCCTGAAATCTGGGTCATTATCCTGTAGCAGTGGGAATAAAGAATGAATTCATTTTCATCCAAATACAAAAGAGTTGCATTTCTAGACCTGAAAAAATTATAATCTGTTAGGGCATTCTGAGAAAAACAGTTCCTTTTCAACTGTAACAGCAAAAATAAATAAAATAATAAAATAATATTAAAACAATATAATTAGGGAAGCACTTTGTACTGAACCTCCTTTCACACTTTTTTTTTTGTTATGTTATGTTAATCACCATACATTACATCATTAGTTTTTGATGTAGTGTTCCATGATTCATTGTTTGCATATAACACCCAGTGCTCCATTCAGTACGTGCCCTCTTTAATACCCATCACCAGGCTAACCCATCCCCCAACCCCCCTCCCCTCTAGAACCCTCAGTTCCTTTCACACTCTTCCCCAATCTTAGGATTCTGCCCATAAATCACATACATTAATCCGAGAAATATTTATGAAGTACTGTTTCTTCAAAGTCCTTATTAGTCCATTTTGGTTCTAATAATACTTTCTATTATGTGATTATTATTTTTTGGTATGTGGTATTTATCTTAATATATGTGCAACTCAGACTCACCATTCAATAGTAAACCCATTTCCTTCGGATATAAATGTGCTCTTTTTCTCTGGGAAAGGGATCACGAGCTGATCATTCCCTTCAAATCCTAATTTGTGAGCCACCGTGTATTCCTTTGTGCCCCTCATCCTGTTCTCCGAGCCACCACATCCAAGCTGTCAAATCCTGGATTCCTCCTCTGCCATATTTCTTTTACCTCCACCCCTCCTTTCCTTTACTACCAATCTTCTGGATTTATTGAACCCACATTTTCTTGCTGCTCCTGACCTGTCTCCTTGCTTCTGGTCTCTCTACTTCAAACCATCTTCCACCCTGCGGCCAGTACACTGTCCTTCTGACTCTTTTGCTCAGAAGAGTCTAGCGACACCTCTCCCACTGTCTACAGGCCAAGGTCCACCACCTAGCTCAGAGAACGCTGGATGCTGAAAGCTTTCCACAGTCACCTCAGCTGGAACAAGTTTCTCCTCCCTATGTTAGATCACTGAATTCAGGACTTTAGAGATTGCAAAAGATTTTCAAAATCCCCCCCACCCCACCCTGTATCTTTAAGTTTCCCAGAAATTCTGTAAGATCTGAGTTGGACAGGGGGAATTGTGTCCCTGTTTTGTAAAGAAGGAAACCAGCTCAGGTTGAAGGGATGAGAGAATAACCCCAGATTACACAGCCAGTAAGTGACCCAATTTCTGGATTCATTCCATGTTAATAAAATAAATGTTTCAGTAGAAAATAATACTATTCCTAGTGCCTAGAAGAGAGCCTGGCATAGAATAAGTGTAAAAAAAAAAAATAAATGATGTTTGAATGAATGAGAGAACGAATGAATGAGGACACCTTGCTGAGGCTCTTTGGAATATGATGATCCATGTTTGAACCGGATTAACTAGACAGTGAACAGTCACTGGATCATATGAGCACAAAGGGTGCAGGCAAATTTGAGAGGACAATTAGGAAGGTATACATAAGCAAGGATATACATGCTTCAGACAGGAGGACACTGGGAGAGTGGGACCCAAGATAAAAAGAAGAAAGTGAGATAAATTTAAAAGAAAAGAGTTGAGAATTCCTACTTCTCGATACTAATTTTGCATGTGAGGGCCAAAGGAGAAAGCAGAGCCTTGGTGTGTAGCTGAGGGTGGTGCCCATTCCAGAAAGAGAAAAGCCCGGAGGAAGAGTTGTTTCCCTTGAATACAGATGAGCCTTTATCTCTGCTAAACCCTTTGGCATCTGATTATAATGTATATTGTCTCATTCTCTTTGTTGGATCCACGTCTAATTATTCACAGGCGAAATATTGTTTTCCTTTATCTTTTAATTCTCTATTGTTCCCATGGCACCTTGTCCACTGTCAGGCAAAAGGTAGCCCCTCCAAGTAGTGTGGAAATTGATTAATTTGAATATGACATAAATACAGTGTAATTGAATTATCCTGCACCCTTCATGAAAGTTTAACTTCGGCACAAGTTGTACAACTGCAGTAAACAGCTCATCTCAAAGGTACTGGCTGCATTTTTCCAAAATGCATTTTGCTACTGATGCTTTTAAAAGCAGAATAGAAGTGCAGTAAGCAGCACTAACTTCTTCATAGAGGAAAAATTGCTTGGATTCTAAAGACTTTTTTTTCTAATGTTCTAGGGAAGACTAAGATAAGCACTGAAACTTCCTCTATCTTCGGGCACCCAGGTGGCTCAGTTGGTTAAACATCTGCCTTGGACTCAGGTCATGATCTTGGGGTCCTGGGATAGAGCCTTGCTCAGCAAGGAATCTGCTTCTCCTTCTCCTTCTGCCTTCCCCACCCCCTGGCTCAACTCATTCTTTCTCTCTCTTTCTCAAATAAATAAATAAAATCTTTAAAAATATAAATAAATAAACTTCCTCTACCTTTATAACAACAAGCTTTCAAGTTATAGAACAATGAGTAATCTCTTTCTCCCCCTGGCCCTGTTTTAAGCTATAATAAAATAAAATGGCTGGATTATTGTATGCATTTTCATCATGTGATTATAACTACAATCCCTAGGAAACTAAGACTTTATCCATTAATGCTTATTTTCATTGTACCGATATCAAAAACATGGTATTTGTTCAAATGTAGCTCTTATAAATAATTGGATGCATTAGTGACTTTTTAGTGATATGAGTAGTAAATTAACCCAGTGGTTGATAGTGACTGTCCAATTAAATTCAACACAGATTTCGAGTGCATTCCAGGTGTGAGGCTGCTAATATAGCGGGGCTCCAGAGGTAAATAAGTAAGACAGGACCTGAACCCTCCAGGGGCGAAACATTCTTAAGGTAAGTCATTATAGTAAGAGAAAATGCAACCAATGACCAGGAAAAGGAGGGGAATTGTCACTAAGGAGCCACACCAAACACAAAAGCAAAAATAAAACCTCATAAAGAACATGCCATTTGAGCTGAACATTGAGCAGCCAGATGGGGGTGTGACATTCTGGCCATAAAGACAGTGAAACTGAAAGATCAGAATTTAGGGAATCTCGAGTGTGTGAGTCTGGTGTGGGTGGAACATAGGGGACTTTGGGGAAGGCAAGAGGAGTAAGTGACCAAAAAGTAATACAGGAGCAGATTGCGAAAGATTGTGGCAGCCTGAAGGGAGTGAATTTTCTTCTATGTGCAGTTAGAAACTTTCACGTGATTTTGTTTTTTGAGAAAGGGGTGGCAAGATCAGATGTATGGCTAGCTCAAATGAGTGAAAGTTACTATGAGCCAGGTAGGTATGATGTTCACACTAGTTTTTAGGAATAGAACCATTTCCCCCCCAAATGAAATGAGGAGCTTTAATACATAAGATAGAGTTGCCTGGCTGAGTCTGAGAAGTTGAGGAGGGTGGACTGAGCATGCCCCAAAGTAGCCCCTGAGGCTCCTACAGGTGAGAATGGTTAGGAGACCAGAGGTTAACAGAAAAATTGAATGAACTGATTATAGGGGCCAGGACTGCCTTGGAAAGGGTGGCTGTAAGAGGGACCCATGCCAGAGCATCATGATTCAGTAACTGATTCCAATGGAGAGTAGGGAGAGAAAGGAGGCAGAGAAGTTTCTGATGGGATCGACTGAGGAGAGGGTAGTGGCACTAAGATCAGAAACACAGGAGATAAAAAAAAAAAAAAAAAAGAAAGAAAAAGAAAAAGAAACACAGGAGATGGAAGAGCAGGTATTCAGGAATAAACGAAGACTTATGCGTGAGACCTGAGTTCCAAGGGTTTGTAGAATAATGGATGTCAAAAACTCAGACTGATATTGGCAGCTTAGGTCACTGATCTGAAGGTGTTAAATATCCGATTACCCAAAATCGTGTCAGCACTGTCCAGGTTGAAGTAAGGTGATGTGTTTGTATTTATTACTTTTTTTTTTCTTTAGTATATCCTGGAGCTTTGTTAGACTGATCTTTTATACCAACATTTCAAAACAACTTGGGAAGGTACTAGAGGAGAGGCTTGACACCTGGCATATGATCCAGGCTGATGTAACAAATGTTAAAATGTGTTTTCATGGGCAAGTTAAAAATGTGCAATTTAGAGAGTAGTTGAAACTCCATATGCCTCTTTTGGCCAACACACTAATGCAGCTTGTGGAAATATAAATGAACATTCAGAAATTGGAAGCATGCCTTTGTCTAAAATCTGGGCCATATCTAAGCCTTCCTGCACATTGCAACCTTTCAATTAGCCATTACCAGACTTAAGTGTAGAAACATTTAGCTGGTGTTGGATTATTCACCCTGTCGATAGCTGAATCAGATTCCATAGCCAAAGAGATGCAATGTTTTTAATAGCCTTTATGAACAGACTTATGCTCTCCCAGATTCTGCTATTTCAGAAGCTCTTATGAACAACAAGGCTCTAAATTGTGAATGCTTATTAGATGCTATAAATCATTTTGCATTGCAATAAACATCAATTAAGTGTACTTCACATGCCATAATGCATGGACCAGATTGATTCGGTAGACAGCACAGCTCAGTGTTACCTACATCCAGGGGTATAGAAAAAGAATAGCCATTAAATTAACATTAGCTTAAGAAAAATGAAAATTTCTGGGACAATTACAGTTTTACTGTTTTGACTGAAGGGGGGAAAATGACCTTTGTTCCAAGAGATGTGACTTGAACAATGCTATTCTGCATGAAATTGAGAAATTGCATACCTTCCCAACCTGACGGATAGTTTGTGTGAGATCTTAGTTCTGCTTCATTAAGCTCTGGTGAATGAGTGGTGAATTTTCGCTATTTATACATTTTCTGCCAGGCTATCATAAACATAGCCTGCCTAGCACATGTTTTTACTGTTGCCTTTTAATTTATATATTGGTTGCAGCTTTGACAATTTATTCAATTGAATAAATATGCTCCTTTTAAATAGGTATTAGGAATAGGTAAAAGTATACACTTGGTAATTTTTATAATGTTACATGTTAAACATACAGTCTTTAACAGTTCTAAGTGTTCAGTGAATGAAAATAAACTTATATTTAACTGATTTCAAACTCTCTAATGCATAAATTTTAACAGGCTAGATGTGAAGCTTAATAGAGAGGCATTTCCTAAACAAAATTTTTTCTTGTTCAACTTGAACAAAGCAAGTCTGGAGAAAGTGAATTGTTCACAGATGAATTCACTTGGATTTTATTTTGAGAAAAAAAATTGTAGCAAGCTGTCTGCACCAGTCTTCTTAAAGCCTACTTGAATACATTTCTTAAATATCCAAATGTGTCTTAGAAATTGTGTAGTATTCTGAAGTAACATGTTACTAGTAATTGTATAAAGGTGTGTGTGTTAGAGTGGGGGTGGAGAAAGAGGAAGGGAGAGGGGGAAATGTTATCCTATTACTGCACTGCTCCTCCCTTGCATTCTGCTATCCTCTCTTGAGTGGGAAAGAAAAGAGTAGAGTTATGCCTCCCTGTAAAATGCACATATAACCCTCGATGAGTGGGTTCATGGAGATGTGTCTGTCACCAGTAGACACCTCCATGTTGCTGGGCTGAGGAACAACAGAGTGCATCTTGAGGGTTCATTGGACTTTCAGAGCCTGATTTGCCTGATTTACCTGATCAGCCTGATTCCTTCATCTGCAGGGGAATCTACTACTTCTGTGGCTGTCCCTTCTCAGGCCACAGCCGTGTAGCATCTCCTCTACACTGGACAATGTTCTGCAATTTCCCGTGTGATAAAGTGGACACTTTCCCTGAGCCTTGGCCTTTGGAGACACCCCAGTCATTTAACTAAGGCTGCAGGGAGACAGTTTATGCCAGCTAGCCAAAGACAAGTAGTACAGAAGCAACCACTGAACTATATGGGCACAACTTCCCTAAAGAGATCAGGGAGGAGGCTCCTGACAACCATACCTCTACACATTATTATTGCACCAAACATTTAATATAGATATGTATTAGCCAGATTTAACCCATATAAAAACAAGGAATGAGATTGAAATGCTCCTTCCCTTATTTCCTTACCTTTATAAAACCCTGCCTCAACTTCAAGACCCAATTTAAATGCCACCTGCTTCATAATGACTTCTCAGAGCCTTAAATAGAATAAATGGATTCTCCTCCAAAAATCCATAATATTGTCTGGGCCTCTGTTATTGGACTTTTAGCAGGTGCTCTGTATTTTCATTGAGTACATGTCATCTTTGTCCTTTAGAGCAGGACCTGTCTCTTTGATGTTTGCTTCCCTTGCCCACCCCACTCCAAATCACATAGAAGAGTGCTTTGCAGGTAGTAGATGTTCAGTAAAATGTCATTCATGTTCACATTCAACATTACCCTCACATTGTGCTTCCAAGGGTTAGCCTTTGAGAGTAGCACTGATTGCTTTCAGTCTCATATACCTATGGCCACGTACATTTTTTCTGCTAACCAGCAGTTGAGGTAGGCTTCTAAACTTGATTTTCAGATCTATTCAGGATTAAATATAAGTAAGTTAACTTCTAAACCAAAAGGTCCTTGAGGGAAATATCCACTTCATATATCCCACAGAGTTGCTTAATACAGAGCTTTCAACAAAATAGATATTCAGTGTTTGTGTAACTAAATTGTTAAGTCAGGAATACCTATAAAACTCACATGGAGCCTCTCAACTGCTGAGCATGCATTTCTTATGTATATTTCTCATAGAAAGTTAATGTACCAGGAAGACTTCATTAAGTTTTCATTATGCTTTAACTCTAAAAAGGTATTGACATGGTTTAGAAGTCATTGATCATTAGTCACAAGATGCTGCTAATCTCTCTACCTGAGTAAAACAAATGAAACTACCCAGGTAAAAAATTGGTCATCACTTAGTCATTCCTTCAGAAGAATTCCTAGACTATTTTTAAGGATATGCATACAATGACCCCTGCCTAGATTCCAATTTTTCCTAGGGAAAATTGTGAGAAAAAGGCAGAAATATTATCAAACTTTGCCAAATCCAAGTAAAAAAAAATCAATGCAATTTTTTTCAATAGATAGAATATGTCATAAAAAATTGATGAACACAATTATGTGTTAGTAATTCTGTCATTTTTAAAGAAAATAGTCTTATAAGGAAATACAAGAATTACAGTAATTCAACAGTGATATTAACAAGAGCAATTGACTGAGTGTGGAAGGACTGGGGTCCAGCTACTGCCATATCCTGGGCACATCCCAGTTACCTTGCAGCCAGGATGGGGTCATGTGCCCTGACATCACTTCTAGTTAATAGACACAACCCATGATTCCTTGCCACCCTACTGCGAAATACATATTCCTGAAGAATAGCTAACTCGATCATTCCATACTCAAAAATCTTTACTAGATACTTCTTGTCTGTAAGATAGCAAAAACAGTTATGATTAGCAAGTGCTTTAAGAGTTCATTGCTTTGATCAAACCCACCTTCTCCTTAACCCGTATTTCCAAATTCCCTCAGATATACAAATGCCAGTCCAGACAACTGACTTCCAACTTTATTTTGCATGTTGCCCATTCCGTGGTCTCTGCCGAAAACATTTTTCAACCTGAGGTATGCCTCCCCAGCCCTGAAGCCTTTTCTAAGTTCCTCAACTATACTTTCTCAGAGTCCACACTACTATAATGTATAGTATAATGAAGTTATTCACACACTGATTTATATTAGAGGTATTCAGATTTGGGGTGGGGGGCTCTCCCTCATATTATAATATCTTTGAAAGAAGCCCTGTCTTGGATTTTTGTCTTTCCACAATATCTACTACAATGTCTTACTCATTGTGGATATAAACCACATAATCCTTAAGTCAACAAATAAGAACACACAGCATCTCAGAGGGCACAATATACACAGCGTATGTATAGAACTGTAGAATGAGAATATTATATGGTGATCACCACATTTATCTCCAACTTGTGACTCCCTTGATAAATCAGATAGTAGGGTGCACTGTTATATATTTAATTTAAACAAAAATGGTAGGTTACTCACACTCATTTGGCATTAAACAAGGTTTTGTTTCCTATTCCTGTTGAAGTGATCATTAAAAAGCACCTGGATTTAGACACAGTCTCTGATAAATTGGAGGACGATATACTTTCCTTCTAGTATTTAAAGATCCTGCATCAGTAAGATATAGATTAGCCATTTCCATCTAAAAGTAGGCTCCAATCTGGCCAAATGTAAGGGGGATTCTGGGAGCTCTGCTGCCGTAGAGAGGGCACCCCGGCTCTGGGGCACAGAGGACAGCCAGGCCTCTCATGACTTCCACAGTGAATCTATTGTGAAGGTTGGATTTGCATCTCCAAGGACACCATGGGAATAGAATTCAATTACTTCCAGAAGTGGTTTCTTTGTCCTCCACACTTCATAGCACCAGCCATGTTCAACTAGAATAGTCAAGTGCTCATATGCCAGCACAGTCTGGAATGAACAGGAGAAAAACACATTCAACAGATGACACAACTGCTCTCTGCAGAAATCCAGCTGAATGCCAAGGGAATTAGACCAGTTCTGGGCTTTCACTGCACTATCTTCCAGAAAAAATAGAATGTGGCTCTCATATGTTGGTCAGTTCTATAAAGTAGAAAAATTCAAATGCAAGTGAAGAGAAGGGCCACCTGTGCCTACTCACCATTTCAGATACGATGTGGTTCGGTGGAGTCATTCATTCAACAGTGGCTGGCAAAGCACCGCTAGACGTGGGCCCAGAATACTTAGAACATTATACGCACAATTACTATGCATTCTGAAATCGTCATTGTCATAGGTTTTTTCCTTAAGCCTTTTTTGCTATATATTGTTACTTTTCCTCTTCTGAATTAAAGACATATGTTGCTGTAAGGTTTGCATATACGAATCTGTAAGTAAAAACAACCAAGTACTAACCTACATATTTTTAACTCTTAAATTCACTCATCTGATGAATTCACTCATCACTCTTACAAAGAGTAAAGACAGCATGGAATAATCAAGATATGTGATAACGGGCCCCTGTTTAGAACCATTTGGGTTCCATTTCATTGTTAATGCGTGAATGAATGTTATATAGTCTCTTTTACTTTTTGTCTGCTAAGATAGTGAGTGAGTGTGAATGGACAAATGTCTTATTCTCAAATTATACTTCTTTCTCTCTAAAGGCATGAGAGCAACCTTTAAGTACCTGCTTACATCATTGGTTCTGTATGTTGTGGGGGGAGGAGGGACCGTATATGGGGTCAGTGTAGAAGAAATGATATGTTTAAATTACAACATCCAAACGCATCAATAAACAACCACAGAGATTTCACTTCCACCTTAGTATGCATCTGATAAGTTATTTTTCTCTTTTTTCTAAAATCTTTTTTACAACCAAGACATTTACAAAAATGTGCATGTTCCTGAAAAATTGGGTAAGCAAAGAAAAGCTAGGAAGAGATATTATATGAACAAAATTAGAAATGGAAGACTATGTTGAAAAAGAGCAAATATGCTCATTTGCTTCGGTCAGATTAATATAATAGTAACATCATTATCTTTTTGTGTTTGAGCAGTGTTCCTGTTAACACTGCGTCCTTCCCCTGTCTTCATCCCACTGCCATAGTCTTGCTCTATGTCTGGACAATTATAGTGCTAACTAGTCTCTCTCCCTGCCTCCAGTTCACTGTGGAATTGGTGATGAAGAAGAGAAGGATGTGAGAAATGTTTATTTAAGACAACTCCAGTTTCCTGCCAACTGTTTATTTTTAGAATCTCGCCCAGTGATACTTAAATATAGCTTAAGTTACAATGTCACAGTGTTTTCACTAAATACATGCATGACTCCTTTTAGCGTTCTCTTTTAAAATAGCCTTGGTTTCAATGCCATTATCGGTTCATTATCAGGGTATTGTTTGTTTCATTGTCCAGCATGACTGTCTGATAAAATCCTTAATTATTAAGCATCTGATAATACCATCCAAACTGCTTTAATTACAGCACACTTTGTGCCTTGTTTTATTACATTTCATGCCAGAATGAACCTGGCCAGGATCTTTAATAAGGCCATATTAAATCCAGGCTAGAGGTTAAAACTCATGAGGCAGCCTTGATTCTCTGCCTATTGTGTAGAGAATCTCATCAGAAAAGCCCCAAACTTCATTAAAGACCACTGGATGTGGGCCCTCCTATATTACCATTTACTTTAAGGGCTATCACTCAGGGGTAATTATTGGTGTGCTCCTCATGATCCCTGTTATATTAAGGCAATTTCTACACCTAGGTTAGGCATTAATACCACCATTATCTCCAACACAAATCCCCTGACAGTTAGAAAAGCAGGAGAAATTACAGACGGATTAATCTCTAGTGCCCATCCAAAAAGAAAACCTTCCCCTGGAGGATAGGAAAGGCTATGTTGAACTCAGTTAAGCTGTGTTAGATGTAATGAAAAAGAGCCCCCTGTGCCTGCCTCTGTCGGAGACGTTAGATGACCCTTTCTCAACTTGTCAATATCCCTTTTGGGCTTTCCTTCTCTCCACTCCTACAAGGCTACTCTGAGTCTCATGGCATCTTTAAATGATTATGTTTGTGCTTAAAAAGAGAGAGAGAGAGAGAGAGAGAGAGAAACAACTGAGCTTATCCATGTGGGAAGGCTAGACAAAGTAATCCATTTCATACAAAACGCAGAAGAAAAGAAGAGCCCAGTGTTTTCATAAATCCTTTATATTTCCAGTGTGTTTTTCCAGATGTGTTTGTGGGTCTCTCGCCATGACCCATGCCTCGAAAAGCAAATCCTAGAATGAGGACAAAGAACCCCACTATGCACAAAGGAGTAGGAAAACAAGACGATGCAGCGACTTGGCAGGTCATCCCCAGTGCACCCTGCTTCTCCTGATAAGGATACCTTTGACAGTGGCTGATGCTGCTGTCGACGCACCTCTGTGCATGCTGCAGAATCACTGGGCTTTGGGAAAGGAATGATAAGGAATACAATGAATAACTAACAAAGCTCATTTGATGAATGCAGTCATTTGCAGTACAGCGAAAAATAGCTTTGCTCCTGACGGGAGAGTGGCATACCTAACCACAAATATTATCTGTATCCTTCAATGACATATAAGGGCAATAGTAGACAGGGTGAGAGTTTGGTGGGCAGGAAGTTTTAGTTTATTACATTGTAATAGTGTAGAAGATATTGACCCAGAAAAGAAATTTTTTTAATGCTGTTGGACTCAAAAACAAATGAGTTTTTCTGGGTTTGAAGAAAATATTTGTAATAATATCTTCTTTCAAAAACCATTAGAGTTGAGATTAATATCCCATGTGTCCTTTATATAAAGGTGTTAAGGGACGATTCACAGTTGAACTATTTGCCTCCGTGCTACCGAAATGCTGTTTCTCCTCACTTTATTCCTGTCCTACCCAAGAGGACAAAATGAAAGGAGGTTTTTTTGAGTGTACAAGGTTGAATGTGAGGGACTTTTGGGGTTCTGAACTCTTTCAGAGGAAACAGTTGGATATATTTATCACTATGATGTGGTTTTAGCCATTTGCCCAGAACACAGAAGTGGTTTGCAAGTTGACTAATCCACTCTCACCTTACCAGAAACCAGAAATACAAAACTGTGACCCTCAGCCAGTCAGGAGCTGCAGCTTCACCCCTAGTTTTGATCTACTGTCTAGTGATAAGGGGTAGTTCCTAAGTCATAATGCAGAAAGCCCCAGGGAGCTGTGCACTTTCTGGCCAAGTAGAAGTGAGTATCAAGTGAGAAATCACTGATTGCACAAGTCATTTCTAATTCATCATGTGTTCCCTTTTTTGTTGGTGAATTAGTTGCTATTCTGACTGCAAGTTTCTTTTCCCTTTTAAATGACTTAAGTAGTGTATACCTTCTATAATTTCTGATGATAACATTCAGTGAACAAATATATGTGAACACCAACCAAGTGCCACATATTGCATTTCACTGATGGAAAAATCGAGATGACATCCCTCTTCTAATGAAGGAAGAAAGAGCATATAAATAATTACAGTGTAAGGTGAGTGATGCTGTCATTGAAGTATGGGCAAAGTACCATGAGAGCACAGAGAAGAAAGGGACAATTTCAGAGAATATGCAGCTGATCCCCAGAAATGCGGAATCTAAAAATGAGTCAGTGAATATGTAGAAAGACCTCCCAACTTAAGCACCTTTCCCTTGGATAAAGTGATTGGATCAGAAAATATTTGGGAAAATCTTCCATGGACTTAGATGTACATTAGAAGGAAATTCTTTTTCACCTATAGAAATAAGGGAGTGTTTTCCTGTAAAAGACTCCAAAGTATTGTTGCTGTCTATATACCAGGCCAAAAACATTGAGTTAAATATGAACTAACTGAACATCAAAGATAGGTATTCTTTTTTTTTTTTAAGAGTATTTATTTGAGAGAAAGAGAGCAAACACGAGCTGGGAGGAGGGGCAGAGGGAGAGGGAGAAGCAGACTCCCCACTGAGCAGGGAGCCCAATGCGTAACTCGATCTCAGGACCCCAGGATCATGACATGAGCCAAAGGCAGATGGTTAACTGACTGCACCACCCAGGCACTTAAAGACAGGTATTCTTGACTGAACTTTAACTACAAAGAAAACCACCAGAAAGACTCAAATGTTCATTTCCTTTGCTAAAAGTGTACTTTCTTTGCTTGCTCCCACTTATCCACTACAAATATATTATGCTTAAGTAATAACAACACTTTCCAGAATAAATCATTATCCTGTTTCTTCCTTTTGTGGTGTAGGAACTATGATTAGCATTTTTAAACTTTCCGGGTCTTTTCTCCCCACAAATGTAACATACACTTATTATAATGCAACCTTTGCATAAATGCATAACATACAAACTAAATGTATTCCATAATCTCTTTCCCTAATCTACAGTGACTCATTAGAAATAATCAGGATCAATTCTATCACAAACAACCCAGTAAATCTCTTTTTGCTCCCTTTTGTTTTTTGCCTTTGATTTTTGTTAGTCATCGGACCTGGGGCTGAGTCATAGCTGTCCTTTCCTTAGGAATATTGTGGTACTACTTTTCCAGAATTTCACAATGGGACACTAAGTGAAGGAGTAGTTCTCTTCAGAACTGGGGGGTGGGAAGGATGGGGTGGCTGGGTGATAGACATTGGGGAGGGTATGTGCTATGGTGAGCACTGTGAATTGTGTAAGACTGATGAATCACAGACCTGTACCACTGAAACAAATAATACATTATATGTTTAAAAAAAAAAAGAAGAAGAAGAAGATCGTAGAAAGGGAAACATGAAGGGGGGGAATCGGAGGGGGAGACAAACCATGAGAGACGATGGACTCTGAGAAACAAACTGAGGGTTCTAGAGGGGAGGGGGGTGGGGGGATGGGTTAGCCTGGTGACGGGTATTAAAGAGGGCACGTTCTGCGTGGAGCATGGGGTGTTATACGCAAACAATGAATCACGGAACACTACATCAGAAACTAATGATGTAATGTATGGTGATTAACATAACATAATAAAAATAAAATAAAATAAATAAAATTAAAAAAAAGAACTGGGGACGGTGTTTAGTAAACTGACTTTCCTTCTAAATATTATAGTAACATCATTTTGCCTAACTACAGATTAAGGTCTTTGAAAAAAAAAGTATGCTGAGAACAGCTGAGGAATTACAAAAGAATTACCTTAATTAGTGAAAGAGCTAGATGACTTGATATTAGCCAAAAGTATAAAATCAAAGACTATCAACTTATCTTCTTGCTAGTGGCTTGTCTATGTGTATCTCATTCCAGATGTGCATAAATTATTTTCTAACTTCTAATTTGCCTATCAGTGAAAAAATAAATAGTTGAGTTAAACACAGTGACTTGTATTGTTGTGTTCCTCCTACTAAGTAGACTCTGTCATAATTTTTGAAAAATTTCTGCCTAAATTTGGATTTTTTCCCTTTATGTTTCACATTAATCAGTCCAGATCCATCTCTTGCTGCTGTTAGTGTGTCTGCTAATTCTTATGCGCCACAGACTAGAAAATCAGATGAAATCTTACTAAACTGGCCTGTAAAATAAGAGTATATCAGCTCCGAGTTAGATCTTAGAGATTCCTCTTTGCATCAGTCCTTGTCATTTGGCACAAGGAGTTTCTGACATTTATTTTCAGGGTCCTTCCGAACTTATTTCTGGGTCTCTACTGAGCTTTTTATGAATTTGCCAGGAATTTTCCAAATTCCTTCTGGATTTTTGGCTGTAATTGAGATTTCTACATACAATCTTTCACCAAGTTCCGTAATTAAATAAATCACTCTCATTCTTAACCAATCGGTGATAATGGTGATATGAGAGGTCCAAATTACTTTGCTAAAGATGCTCCTCATGGAAGAAAAAAAATCTGGGATTGGGTAGTCTCTTTTACTAGCAGGAGACCTTCTTCCATGTGATTTGGGGACCCAGGCTCCTTCCATCTTGTATCTCTATCCTCCCCCAGCGACTTCAATATTCTTAGCTTCCAGCCCGTAGAGAAGGAAAAATAGGAGAATAAAAAAACCCAACCTACTTCTTAGAAGTCCTGACCAGAAACTATAGAGATTTCTTCTTCTCTTACTCTGTTGGTGCTAACAAGCCACATGACCACACTTGGACACAGTGGAGGGGTCAGGAAGTGTAGTCTCTGGCTCAGCAGCACCCCAGCCACAATCCCACACCGGGAGAGGGGGACTTTTTGGTGGAGAACTAGACATCTTAGCCACAGGTAATAAACAACCTAGGAATCGGGGGAGATGCACAAATAGATAAGACTATGTATATAGAATAAAGTCATCTAGCTCTACCAGCATGCAAATTACCTACTTAGCAACCCTCTTGATTGAATTAATCATGCGCTCTGAGTATTGTTTCCAGGAGTGGTGATGGTTTGCAGTGACCCCCTCCCAATAAGAAAGCTGCCTGTGCAGAGCTGTGATGACAAAGAAACTCTCTTACTGACAAAATGCACCCATGTGGCAACCTGCATGAAACAACTCAGATGCTATTAAAATATGCACATAGCCAAAGAACAAGAGTAATTTTTGAAACTATTTTTTCTTCTCTTGCTAAAATTATTTAAATATGTTTATTTGGTTTAGCTATTTATTGTTATACCTAACAGGTGATTCAAGGAGAAATGTGAAACTCAAGTCACTTTCTAAAATGAATTAGTTCTGTTGCCACATCTGAAAAATATATGAGGGTGGCTGAATTTAGCTTTCAGAAAGGATTTTTTCTTTACTTTAGCAGAGAGGAGGATTTATCTATTGCTTTGTTTTTTGAATCACTACCTTCTAGATAGAAGGTATTTAATAAATATTTGATGAATTTAAATAGGCCTTTTGATGATGCTGATGATGATGATTGTGATGATTTTTACAGAAACTCAGAGATAGTTGTATGGATTAATGAATGCAGGCTGAAATTGTTTTAGCTCTTATGATGAACTATATCATCATAATAATAGTCATTATTGTGATTATTATAGAGTGATGATTATAAACATAAATCATCGATAAAAACATGCCAAGAATATATTTCATTTAAAACAGAATGTGCTGCTTTTATAAAAATTTCTTTATGGAAGTCCATTTGCTTTTTTAAGAATACATTTTAATACTTAGGATCCCTTTAAGCATAGTTAATTGTATTTCTAATAAACTTCAGTACAATTGATAGGTGACAAATTATATCATCAATAAGTCAGTTCAAGGAATAAAAAGTACATCCATTTAATAACTATTATTCTGTAATCCTTATTAAAAAGACCCAATTCTATTTGAAGTATTTCATGTCACACAGTGCTATTTGTTGATCAACTGTGACAGAAGATGGTAGGTAGACTTTCATGGATGGATATTATTTTGCTAGGGCACAATTCACGTCCTCAGCAATATGAAAAACTAATTCACTTTCTTTGAAATTATTTTAAAAGGAAGTATTACAGGATCATCCTCTCTCTCTCTCCCTCTGCGCCCCTTTCTCTCTCTCTACCATGATTTATGTTAAGATAACATTAGCTAACATTTAGAGTTTTTACAAAGTATACCAGGTGTCACTCTAAGAGTTTTAAGCATATTGACTCATTTGATCTTCCCAACAGACACATGCAATGGTAGTAATATCACTTCCATTGTAACAGGGAGGAAACTAAGGAATGGAAATGTTAAATAGCTTGCCCATAGTCTTCTAACTTGTAGAGCAGAACTTGAACCCAGGAAGTTAAACACCAGAGGACTTGCTCTGAGCCACACTAAAGCTGCCTCTCTATTCAGAACAAGCAAAAAGTGATTTTAAGGTATTTTTTACATAATAATTTTTGCAACGTAGCTAAGTAAGCATAGTACTACTGAGCAACTAATAATCACATGGAATGCGTATGTATCCCATTACTACATATAAAAGACAGAAATGATAGTAGCCATTGTTTTTCTTGATTTGAAAAATGTTTTTTTTTTTATTTTAAAAGACTTTTAGAACAGTTAATACTTGAGGGAAGGGGGACAGTTGTGTTATTTTAATCAGTCTTATAAGTTAATTGAAATAGTAAGGTTTTTTTTTATTAAAGCATCCTAGATACCACTAAAAATATGTTCAATTGAACCATATACAGTTGTGGTTTTAGTGGGTCAAAAATAGTAACATATTGGCAATTCCACATGATTCATCCATTGCCAACTGAATAGCCCAAGTATTTATTAAATGGTGGGTCAGAAATATTGATGAAGAAATGCAAAGATTGAAAAGGAATAATACGTGGTCCTAGTCATGAGGTTTACAAAGTGAATGTGGGAACAAGACATACTTACCTGTAAATGGAAATGATAGCACTCAGGAGGTCGTACAGAGTGAAATCATGTCCAGCTACGCAGCCTAGAGGGCTTTCCCTATAAAACCAGTAGAGACACAAGGGCAGGAAGAAAGCTCCCCCCCCTTTCAGAAAGGACCTTGTAACGTCACTGTCCCCCTAAAGAACACTTCTGTGCACCTGCCTTATTTCAGTAGCCTCTGCCCATAGGCCCCACGGAAGCTGCACACACTGTGAGTCTTTAACCCTGATTCAGGCTTGCACTGCCGCTAACAACTGCAGTCATGCACTTACCCAGTCCTGGTGGGGCACTGGTGACCTGCACCAATCCCCAACCTCGGTGCCTCCTTGTCTCCCTCTCCTGTATTCACTGGAGCTGTCCCTAGTAGCCAGGCAGGTGCCTGGAATGGATTCATCCTACCAAGTGGTCAGGTTATAAATATTTTATGATAAAATCTTTCAAAGTGACCAAAACAGTTAGTGTTGTAATCTGAAGGAGCGAGGGTCTATGAGAATCAAAGTATTTAGAGAAAACTTCAATGACATGGGTAAGCTTTGAATGCAGTTTTGAACAACCGGTAGGCAGAAATGGGATGGATGAAAAAGTGAAAAGATATTCAGGCTGTGGAAAGAGTGGAGTGAAGAGAGCAGGACAGAGGGGTACATGGCCTGCAGAAGGGGTAAGAGATCCTCCAGCTGGAGCAAAGATTTCCCGTAGTTAGAGATAGAGGGGAAAATGGCTTAAAACAGTTTGTGTCAAGTCCTCAGGGTTGGGCTGAGGACGAGTCACAATTACTCCTAGCCACCACATTCTTTTTTTTTCCTTTAATTTTTTTATTGTTATGTTAATCTCCATACATTACATCATTAGTTTTTGATGCAGTGTTCCATGATTCATTGTTTGTGCATAACACCCAGTGCTCCACACAGAATGTGCCCTCTTTAATACCCATCACCAGGCTAACCCATCCCCCTACCTCTTCCCCTCTAGAACCCTCAGTTTGTTTTTCAGAGTCCATCATCTCTCATGGTTCGTCTCCTCCTCTGACTTACTCTCCTTCATTCTTCCCCTCCTGCTATCTTCTTCTTTTTCTTTTTTCTTAAAATATGTTGCGTTATTTGTTTCAGAAGTACAGATCTGTGATTCAACAGTCTTGCACAATTCACAGCGCTCACCGTAGCACATACCCTCCCCAATGTCTGTCACCCAGCCACCCCATCCCTCCCACCCCCAACCACTCCAGTAACACTCAGTTTGTTTCCTGAGATTAAGAATTCCTCATATCAGTGAGGTCATATGATACATGTCTTTCTCTGACTGACTTATTTCACTAAGCATAACACCCTCCAGTTCCATCCACGTCGTTGCAAATGGCAAGATCTCATTCCTTTTGATGGCTGCGTAATATTCCATTGTGTGTATATACCACATCTTCTTTATCCACTCATCTGTCGATGGACATCTTGGCTCTTTCCATAGTTTGGCTATTGTGGACATTGCTGCTATAAACATTGGGGTGCACGTACCCCTTCGGGTCCCTACATTTGTATCTTCGTAGCCACCACATTCTGAGCACCTGCTAAGTGCCAGGTATTTGACCTACGACCTCTCCAATTGTAGCGAATTAGAGAAATGAATTATCAATTATGTAGATAACAAGTCAAGATCCAGAGAGGGTAAGGGTCTTATCAAAAGCTGAATTTTAAAATTGTTTTCAGTTAGTCACTTTTAAAACATTTACTGTATAACAGGTTTAGATCTGAGTGCTTAACAAAAATTAACTCATTTAAACTATGCAATAACCTAATGAGGCAAGTACTTGCATTATTATTGTTTTCATCTTCTGTTAGAGTTAGATGAGATACCTAGGGGTTACCTAACTTGCTCAAAGTCTCACAGTTTATAAATGGTGGAGCCAGGATTCAAATTCAGGAAACCTTGTTCCAGGGTCTGTGTTCTTATGTGTTCTGCTAACAGCCGTAAAACTGAGGGGTAGAGAGACACCAAAGGTTGTGAGCAGGATAATTACACAACCAAAGTGGCATGTACGTATTATTAAATACTTAAATGGGAGGTCGGGTGGAAGATTATATCTATAATTTTAATCTGTGTTGATTGAGGGCTAGGTTAGGACAGTATTGGTGAGGACAAGAAGAGAAAAAAAATGTGAGAAATATTGCAAGGAAAGAAGCAATTGTGAGAACTAATTGGATATGAAAGGTAAGTGAGAAGGAGTGAATTACGATTCTGAGGATGTCCGTCTGACTAGCTAGAATTATGATACAACTATCTGAAATAGGAAAAAATTGCAAGAAACATTTTGTATCAGATTTTGTGCCCAGGCTGGAAAGTCCAAGTAGAAATATCCAGTGAACCACAGAAGATAGATACCCCAAGGGTCCATTTTGTATTTAGTGTGCTTATATTACATTCAATAGTGTGTTTGTGGATCTGTTTCTCCTCCCTAGAAGTGATTTCTAGGCTCTCATCCCTTAGATTCATCAATGCCTAGCACTGGACCTGGTAACATAGTAGACGCTCAATAAATATGATAGAATGAATAAGAATTACATAGATAATAATGATAGCTGCAGCCTTGAGTCTTTAAAAAAAAATAGCAGAGAAATGAGGCCCAAATGCCCAGTTTCTTTCTTCTGGAGATTGTAGTCTCAGCTCTATATTTTCTTAACAGAATCTAAAACTTGCAACCTATGATATCTTAGAGTACAATAAATCACTGGACGTTTAACAAAATATTACCTTAGAATTCTCTTAATGGTTTAGTAGTTGGAATCGATACATGCCTATTACTTTCGCGTCTTTAATTATGTTTATCTAGAGCACTTGATTGCAAGGCTGTAAGTGGTGTGGAAAAACAAATTCTTTGCAGCTCCAAATGGTATTGTAGGAAACTCTCAGAAGAACATTCATGTACAGAAAGTGACTCTTAATCCTTGATTATAAATATCAATGCATTTTGACCCTGTGATCTCCTGAATCTAAAGCACTCTGAAAAACAGATTGATGTGGTTCAAATTTTATTTAGTTATTTATTTAATACATAATGTCATGAGAAGTATGATTCCTCCTCTATTCTTATCATGTTTGAGATATGTTAGAATTCTGGAATTCCTGAGTCTTGGAACAGAATGCTTACAGGGCCTTGTCTACTTCATTCCTTTTGCTCTTTTCTCCCTCTGTTTTCATGTTTTGGCCTCCAGAGGTTTATGTTGTCTGTACCATTCATTTGATATGTGCCACTTGGTATTTTAAGCTATCCTTTCATGCACAGAGAATTTCAGCTCCTTGAGGAAACGGTGTCTCAAACTTGTGAAGATTCTTCCCAGTGCCTCCAGCCGGCATCTCTACCACACCTGCACACACACAGAACATGACCGAATGCCATTAATGATTGACAGCCTTTTGAGACCCCAAACCAAGCCCCAAACCCCTTGAAACCAGTCTTTTAAAGCCCCCTATACATTGATTATTGTGATTGTACTAACATTGTACATGAAGAAAGAAACAAGATATTGAAAGGAAAATTATCTGTAGAAATGTTGAAAACCGTTAGCCTGGTGATGAGTATTAAAGAGGGCACGTTCTGCATGGAAAAAGAAGAAAAAAAAAGAAAAAAAAAGAAATGTTGAAAAACAAAGTCCTTTCAGGGGTTGTTGTTACAACACAATTTCTATACATATTTATTTCTCTTTACTAGGTTGACTTTGAATTTATAATAGGTGTTGATCTTTGCAAAATTGACTGAAATGATTCATTTTCATAGTATATACACATTGCTAAAGAACCAGCTTAGCAAACCAGGAGTAGAATCATAATTAGAAATTAAAATTAGGAGTTTTGTATCTCATTGTAAGTTGTTGGATGAGACCTAGGATGAACTGGTGTTTAAGTGTCATCCCTTATACTGAATTAGGGGACCACTTCGAGGACCTTTGTACTTAATGATGCTTCGCCCATTTGGTCCTCTTCCGATGTTTGTTTTTGCCAGGCATCAAGGGCTATACTCCCTCTTCTTCAGACTCCTCCTCTCCCAGGAACAGTTAAAGCCTTTGGTCTACTCAGAGAGCTTTGTTTGCTTTATTTATAAAAAGCTCCTCTTACCCAGGTGTTTCACTCTTACAGGAAGGTGGCACCTTGTTGACAGCTCTGATAGTGAAGGAAAATTGACAAGTCTGAACACCTAATGTCCTCAAACTACCTGTTAATGATCGTGGTGCCCATGCCTGCCTGGCGGCCTCAATCTCCAATTAAGCATCTGTGGAAGCTGGAAAGCAGGCCTCTTAATTGGGAAGCTGAAGATGCAAGGCAGGTTGCAATTTCTGCCAAGACATGTATCAGTCCAGCCAAGCTTCCATCCCTGGCTCTCACACTTTGCATTTGTGTTTTTGTGATTCTGCAGTCCCCCAATTTTGCATGATAGGGAGGTTATTTGGCAAACAGCTGAATATGCAGAAATTATTTTTCATGAGGAACTTTCAGCTCTATAAATAACCTCCTACTGAATCAGAATCTGTGACGAATTTAGTCCTAATTGCGCCTTATTCTCACCCTTCCCCCGCAGCTCCCATTAAGATGTATCGTCTAGGACACATGCAGGAGATCTGTTTGTAGCTATCTTTTACATAGAACTGATTGTTTAATTGCAGATTAAAGATTAATGCAAGTATAATGATTCCATGAGGACACTTCAGACAAAAGCATTCTGCATCAGGCTGCCTGCCTCCATTTTTCAATTTGACCATAAATTTGGCTGGGAATTAAATAGTAAGTAGCCGTGATTGCAACTCTGGTCTCTGAAGGCACTCACGGGAATGAAAATAAATGAACAGGCTCTCACACAAAGCATGTTTCATTGTGGTCATTAGTGGTCAGATTCTCAGCAGTATTGAAGGTGAAATTGTCTAGAAGAGATGTTGGTACATGTCTGTTAAGAATAGCTTAAAAGTATGGTGAAAAGTATGGAAGTGGTCTTGGTTAGGGAAGGATTGCAGCATACATTTTGGAGCTTAATTCCAAAAAGTTTGTTATTATTGCTTAAAAGGTTTTGGGTATTAGCAATTGGTTACTTGTGCTACAGAACCACATAAATGTAAGCTTATTTTGTATAGGTTCAGAATTGGTATGATGTAGAATATGCACATAAATATAAATGATGGTTATTTGGCAAACACACCAACTCTGCATAAAACAGCCAAATAAAACTATTGGAGGTAAATGTGACATCATATGAAAAGTCCACAGGAGCTTTGACCATATATGTGGTAATGATTTTGACTGGGAAATGCTTATCTAAAAAATTCTCTTACATTTTTCAAGCAAGAGACAAGTTTTTCCTTAAACCTTTGGCTTTGTGACATGTTGTTCATCCATTGTGAGGATGAGATTAAATTTATTTCATCATTTTATTCTCTTGCTTATCAGTGAGCAAATTAACCTACATGATTGTAAATAAGAGGACAATTACAAATTTAGTCCTAATTGCTGCTCTAGTCTTTTTTCTTGACCACCGGCTCTGTGCCTCCAAATGACATATTTCATCCCATAGGTACTTTGAGTGATATTACACCATGAACCATGTTAATTAAAGATCCCTGTGTGTATACTAGTTTATCTGAATTATTTGGGAAACTGGTTTTCACAAAAATTCTATACAAAAGAGTACACATTTAATGGAAAAGTTACTTCAAGACCAGAGGCTGTTCCTATTATATGTTAATATGTTTTAAAACATTCTTACCTGTTGATAATTTACGTGGAGCCAAGACAAACACTAAAGTCTGACAAGACACAAACTTCCCTTCATGTTCTCCACAGTTTTAAAATCCTCTTACATGAAGGAACAAATACAACTGTGATAACAACAAGTGACCAATAACGAATGGGTCAGAAAAGCTAAAATGTTATGTAATCACAATGAGTTTGGTCCCTTTCTCTCTCTCTCTCAGACACACACACACACACACACACACACACACACACACACACACACACA